>NW_027473402.1:0-300000 GCF_050947335.1 Megachile rotundata
TTGTGATTGTGTGATTGTGATTGTGTGATTGTGATTGTGTGATTGTGATTGTGTGATTGTGATTGTGTGATTGTGATTGTGTGATTGTGATTGTGTGATTGTGATTGTGTGATTGTGATTGTGTGATTGTGATTGTGTGATTGTGATTGTGTGATTGTGATTGTGTGATTGTGATTGTGTGATTGTGATTGTGTGATTGTGATTGTGTGATTGTGATTGTGTGATTGTGATTGTGTGATTGTGATTGTGTGATTGTGATTGTGTGATTGTGATTGTGTGATTGTGATTGTGTGATTGTGATTGTGTGATTGTGATTGTGTGATTGTGATTGTGTGATTGTGATTGTGTGATTGTGATTGTGTGATTGTGATTGTGTGATTGTGATTGTGTGATTGTGATTGTGTGATTGTGATTGTGTGATTGTGATTGTGTGATTGTGATTGTGTGATTGTGATTGTGTGATTGTGATTGTGTGATTGTGATTGTGTGATTGTGATTGTGTGATTGTGATTGTGTGATTGTGATTGTGTGATTGTGATTGTGTGATTGTGATTGTGTGATTGTGATTGTGTGATTGTGATTGTGTGATTGTGATTGTGTGATTGTGATTGTGTGATTGTGATTGTGTGATTGTGATTGTGTGATTGTGATTGTGTGATTGTGATTGTGTGATTGTGATTGTGTGATTGTGATTGTGTGATTGTGATTGTGTGATTGTGATTGTGTGATTGTGATTGTGTGATTGTGATTGTGTGATTGTGATTGTGTGATTGTGATTGTGTGATTGTGATTGTGTGATTGTGATTGTGTGATTGTGATTGTGTGATTGTGATTGTGTGATTGTGATTGCGTGATTGTGTGATTGTGATTGTGTGATTGTGATTGTGTGACTGTGATTGTGTGACTGTGATTGTGTGACTGTGATTGTGTGATTGTGATTGTGTGATTGTGATTGTGTGATTGTGATTGTGTGATTGTGATTGTGTGATTGTGATTGTGTGATTGTGATTTTGTGATTGTGAGTGTGTGATTGTGATTGTGTGATTGTGATTGTGTGATTGTGATTGTGTGATTGTGATTGTGTGATTGTGATTGTGTGACTGTGATTGTGTTATTGTGATTACGTTATTGTGATTACGTTATTGTGATTCCGTTATTGTGACTGCGTTATTGTGATTGCGTGATTGTGATTGCGTGATTGTGGTTGCGTGATTGTGATTGCGTGATTGTGATTGCGTGATTGTGATTGCGTGATTGTGATTGTGTGATTGTGATTGTGTGATTGTGATTGTGTGACTGTGATTGTCTGATTGTGATTGTGATTGCGTGATTGTGATTGCGTGATTGTGAATGCGTTATTGTGTGATTGTGATTGTGTGACTTTGATTGTGATTGCCTGATTGTGATTGCGTGATTGTGATTGAGTGATTGTGATTGTGTGATTGTGATTGTGTGATTGTGATTGTGTGACTGTGATTGTGATTGCGTGATTGTGATTGCGTGATTGTGATTGTGTGATTGTGATTGTGTGATTGTGATTGTGTGATTGTGATTGTGTGATTGTGATTGTGTGATTGTGATTGTGTGATTGTGATTGTGTCTTTGTGATTGTGATTGTGTAATAGTGATTGCGATTGTGATTGCGTGATTGTGCTTGCGTGATTGTGATTGCGTGATTGTGCTTGCGTGATTGTGATTGCGTGATTGTGATTGCGTCATTGTGATTGCGACATTGTGATTGCGTGATTCTGATTGCGTGATTGTGATTGCGTGATTGTGATTGCGTGATTGTGATTGCGTGATTGTGCTTGCGTCATTGTGATTGCGTGATGCTGATTGTGCGATTGTGATTGCGTGATGGTGATTGCGTGATTGTGATTGTGTGATTGTGTTTGTGTGATTGTGATTGCGTGATTGTGATTGCGTGATTGTGATTGCGTCATTGTGATTGCGACATTGTGATTGCGTGATTCTGATTGCGTGATTGTGATTGCGTGATTGTGATTGCGTGATTGTGCTTGCGTCATTGTGATTGCGTGATGCTGATT
Source organism: Megachile rotundata (assembly GCF_050947335.1). Taxonomy (NCBI): domain Eukaryota; kingdom Metazoa; phylum Arthropoda; class Insecta; order Hymenoptera; family Megachilidae; genus Megachile; species Megachile rotundata. Next base: position 2,049 of record NW_027473402.1, read on the forward strand.
GTGCGATTGTGATTGCGTGATGGTGATTGCGTGATTGTGATTGTGTGATTGTGTTTGTGTGATTGTGATTGCGTGATTGTGAATGCGTGATTGTGTGATTGTGATTGCGATTGTGATTGTGATTCTGTGATTGTGATTGTGTGAATGTAATTGTGTGATTGTTATTGTGTGATTGTGATTGTGTGATTGTGATTGTGATTGTGATTGCGTGATTGTGATTGCGTGATTGTGATTGTGATTGTGTGATTGTGATTGTTTGATTGTGATTGCGTGATTGTGATTGCGTGATTGTGATTGCGTGATTGTGATTGCGTGATTGTGATTGCGTGATTGTGAATGCGTGATTGTGATTTTGTTATTGTGATTGTGTGATTGTGTGAATGTGATTGTGTGATCGTGATTGTGATTGTGTGATTGTGATTGTGTGATTGTGATTGTGTGATTGTGATTGTGTGATTGTGATTGTGTGATTGTGATTGTGTGATTGTGATTGTGTGATTGTGACTGTGTGATTGTGTGATTGTGTGAATGTGATTGTGTGATCGTGATTGTGATTGTGTGACTGTGATTGTGTGATTGTGATTGTGTGATTGTGATTGTGTGATTGTGATTGTGTGATTGTGATTGTGTGATTGTGATTGTGTGATTGTGATTGTGTGATTGTGATTGTGTGATTGTGATTGTCTGATTGTGATTGTGTAACTGTGATTGTGTGATTGTGATTGTGTGATTGTGATTGTGTGATTGTGATTGTGTGATTGTGATTGTGTGATTGTGATTGAGTGATTGTGATTGTGTGATTGTGATTGTGTGATTGTGATTGTGTGACTGTGATTGTGATTGCCTGATTGTGATTGCGTGATTGTGATTGCGTGATTGTGATTGTGTGATTGTGATTGTGTGATTGTGATTGTGTGATTGTGATTGTGTGATTGTGATTGTGATTGTGTAATAGTGATTGTGATTGTGATTGCGTGATTGTGCTTGCGTGATTGTGATTGCGTGATTGTGATTGCGTCATTGTGATTGCGTCATTGTGATTGCGTCATTGTGATTGCGTGATTCTGATTGCGTGATTGTGATTGCGTGATTGTGACTGCGTGACTGCGATTGCGTCATTGTGATTGCGTGATTCTGATTGCGTGATTCTGATTGCGCGATTGTGATTGCTGATTGTGATTGTGTGATTGTGTTTGCGTGATTGTGATTGTGTGATTGTGATTGTGTGATTGTGATTGTGTGATTGTGACTGTATGATTGTGATTGCGTGAGTGTGGCTGTGATTGTGTGATTGTGATTGTGTTATTGTGATTGTGTGATTGTGTTATTGTGATTGTGTGATTGTGTGAATGTGATTGTGTGATCGTGATTGTGATTGTGTGATTGTGATTGTGTGATTGTGATTGTGTGATTGTGATTGTGCGATTGTGATTGTGCGATTGTGATTGTGCGATTGTGATTGTGCGATTGTGATTGTGCGATTGTGATTGTGCGATTGTGATTGTGCGATTGTGATTGTGCGATTGTGATTGTGCGATTGTGATTGTGCGATTGTGATTGTGCGATTGTGATTGTGCGATTGTGATTGTGCGATTGTGATTGTGCGATTGTGATTGTGCGATTGTGATTGTGCGATTGTGATTGTGCGATTGTGATTGTGCGATTGTGATTGTGCGATTGTGATTGTGCGATTGTGATTGTGCGATTGTGATTGTGCGATTGTGATTGTGCGATTGTGATTGTGCGATTGTGATTGTGCGATTGTGATTGTGCGATTGTGATTGTGCGATTGTGATTGTGCGATTGTGATTGTGCGATTGTGATTGTGCGATTGTGATTGTGCGATTGTGATTGTGCGATTGTGATTGTGCGATTGTGATTGTGCGATTGTGATTGTGCGATTGTGATTGTGCGATTGTGATTGTGCGATTGTGATTGTGCGATTGTGATTGTGCGATTGTGATTGTGCGATTGTGATTGTGCGATTGTGATTGTGCGATTGTGATTGTGCGATTGTGATTGTGCGATTGTGATTGTGCGATTGTGATTGTGCGATTGTGATTGTGCGATTGTGATTGTGCGATTGTGATTGTGCGATTGTGATTGTGCGATTGTGATTGTGCGATTGTGATTGTGCGATTGTGATTGTGCGATTGTGATTGTGCGATTGTGATTGTGCGATTGTGATTGTGCGATTGTGATTGTGCGATTGTGATTGTGCGATTGTGATTGTGCGATTGTGATTGTGCGATTGTGATTGTGCGATTGTGATTGTGCGATTGTGATTGTGCGATTGTGATTGTGCGATTGTGATTGTGCGATTGTGATTGTGCGATTGTGATTGTGCGATTGTGATTGTGCGATTGTGATTGTGCGATTGTGATTGTGCGATTGTGATTGTGCGATTGTGATTGTGCGATTGTGATTGTGCGATTGTGATTGTGCGATTGTGATTGTGCGATTGTGATTGTGCGATTGTGATTGTGCGATTGTGATTGTGCGATTGTGATTGTGCGATTGTGATTGTGCGATTGTGATTGTGCGATTGTGATTGTGCGATTGTGATTGTGCGATTGTGATTGTGCGCTTGTGATTGTGCGATTGTGATTGTGCGATTGTGATTGTGCGATTGTGATTGTGCGATTGTGATTGTGCGATTGTGATTGTGCGATTGTGATTGTGCGATTGTGATTGTGCGATTGTGATTGTGCGATTGTGATTGTGCGATTGTGATTGTGCGATTGTGATTGTGCGATTGTGATTGTGCGATTGTGATTGTGCGATTGTGATTGTGCGATTGTGATTGTGCGATTGTGATTGTGCGATTGTGATTGTGCGATTGTGATTGTGCGATTGTGATTGTGCGATTGTGATTGTGCGATTGTGATTGTGCGATTGTGATTGTGCGATTGTGATTGTGCGATTGTGATTGTGTGATTGTGTGATTGTGATTGTGTGATTGTGATTGTGTGATTGTGATTCTGTGACTGTGATTGTGTGATTTGTGATTGTGTGATTGTGATTGTGTGATTGTGATTGTGTGATTGTGATTGTGTGATTGTGATTGTGTGATTGTGATTGTGTGATTGTGTGATTGGGTGAATGTGATTGTGTGATCGTGATTGTGATTGTGTGACTGTGATTGTGTGATTGTGATTGTAATTGTGTGCTTGTGATTGTGTGATTGTGATTGTGTGATTGTGATTGTGTGATTGTGATTGTGTGACTGTGAGTGTGTGATTGTGATTGTGTGATTGTGATTGTGTGATTGTGATTGTGTGATTGTGATTGTGTGATTGTGATTGTGTTATTGTGATTGTGTGATTGTGATTGTGTGATTGTGATTGTGTGATTGTGATTGTGTGATTGTGATTGTGTGATTGAGATTGTGTGATCGTGATTGTGATTGTGTGATTATGATTGTGTGATTGTGATTGTGTGATTGTGATTGTGTGATTGTGATTGTGTGATTGTGATTGTATGATTGTGATTGCGTGATTGTGATTGCGTGATTGTGATTGCGTGATTGTGATTGCGTGATTCTGATTGCGTGATTGTGATTGTGTGATAGTGATGTGTGATTCTGATTGTGTGATTGTGATTGGGTGATTGTGATTGTGTTATTGTGATTGTGTGATTGTGATTGTGTGATTGTGTGATTGTGTGATTGTGTGATTGTGTGATTGTGTGATTGTGTGATTGTGTGAATGTGATTGTGTGATTGTGATTGTGTGATTGTGATTGTGTGATTGTGATTGTGTGATCGTGATTGTGATTGTGTGATTATGATTGTGTGATTGTGATTGCGTGATTGTGATTGCGTCATTGTGATTGCGTGATTCTGATGGCGCGTTTGTGATTGCGTGATGGTGATTGCGTGATTGTGATTGTGTGATTGTGTTTGTGTGATTGTGATTGCGTGATTGTGAATGCGTGATAGTGTGATTGTGATTGTGATTGTGTGATTGTGATTGTGTGATTGTGATAGTGTGATTGTGATTGCGTGATTGTGATTGCGTGATTGTGATTGCGTGACTGTGATTGCGCTATTGTGATTGCGTGATTGTGATTGCGTGATTGTGATTGCGTGACTGTGATTGTGTGATTGTGATTGTTATTGTGTGATTGTGTGATTGTGATTGCATGATTGTGATTGTGTGATTGTGGTTGCGTTATTGTGATTGCGTTATTGTGGTTGCGTGATTGTGAATTCGTGATTATGATTGCGTGATGGTGATGGGGTGACTGTGATTGCGTCATTGTGATTGAGTGATTGTGATAGTGTGATTGTGATTGTGTGATTGTGATTGTGTGATTGTGATTGTGTGATTGTGATTGTGTGATTGTGATTGTGTGATTGTGATTGTGTGATTGTGATTGTGTGATTGTAATTGTGTGATTGTGATTATGTGATTGTGATTGTGTGATTGTGATTGTGTGATTGTGATTGTGTGATTGTGATTGTATGATTGTGATTGCGTGATTGTGATTGCGTGATTGTGATTGCGTGATTGTGATTGCGTGATTCTGATTGCGTGATTGTGATTGTGTGATAGTGATTGTGTGATTCTGATTGTGTGATTGTGATTGGGTGATTGTGATTGTGTTATTGTGATTGTGTGATTGTGATTGTGTGATTGTGTGATTGTGTGATTGTGTGATTGTGTGATTGTGTGATTGTGTGATTGTGTGATTGTGTGAATGTGATTGTGTGATCGTGATTGTGATTATGTGATTGTGATTGTGATTGTGATTGTGATTGTGATTGTGTTTGTGTGATTCTGATTGTGTGATCGTGTGATTGCGCGATTGCGATTGCGTGATTCTGATTGTGTGATTGTGATTGTGTTATTGTGATTGTGTGATTGTGATTGTGTGATTGTGATTGTGTGATTGTGATTGTGTGATTGTGATTGTGTGATTGTGATTGTGTGATTGTGATTGTGTGATTGTGATTGTGTGATCGTGATTGTGATTGTGTGATTATGATTGTGTGATTGTGATTGCGTGATTGTGATTGCGTCATTGTGATTGCGTGATTCTGATGGCGCGTTTGTGATTGCGTGATGGTGATTGCGTGATTGTGATTGTGTGATTGTGTTTGTGTGATTGTGATTGCGTGATTGTGAATGCGTGATAGTGTGATTGTGATTGTGATTGTGTGATTGTGATTGTGTGATTGTGATTGTGTGATTGTGATTGTGTGATTGTGATTGTGTGATTGTGATTGTGTGATTGTGATTGTGTGATTGTGATTGTGTGATTGTGATTGTGTGATTGTGATTACGTGATTGTGATTGCGTGACTGTGATTGCGCTATTGTGATTGCGTGATTGTGATTGCGTGATTGTGATTGCGTGACAGTGATTGTGTGATTGTGATTGTGATTGTGTGACTGTGTGATTGTGATTGTGTGATTGTGATTGCATGATTGTGATTGTGTGATTGTGGTTGCGTTATTGTGATTGCGTTATTGTGGTTGCGTGATTGTGAATTCGTCATTATGATTGCGTTATTGTGATTGGGTGACTGTGATTGCGTCATTGTGATTGCGTGATTGTGGTTGCGTGATTGTGATTGTGTTATTGTGATTACGTTATTGTGATTCCGTTATTGTGACTGCGTTATTGTGATTGCGTGATTGTGATTGCGTGACTGTGATTGCGTCATTGTGATTGCGTGATTGTGATTGCGTGATTGTGATTGCGTGATTGTGATTGCGTGATTGTGATTGCGTGATTGTGATTGCGTAATTGTGATTGCGTGATTGTGATTGCGTGATTGTGATTGCGTGATGGTGATTGCGTGATTGTGATTGCGTGATTGTGATTGCGTGATTGTGATTGCGTGATTGTGATTGCGTGATTGTGATTGCGTGATTCTGATTGCGTGATTGTGATTGTGTGATAGTGATTGTGTGATTCTGATTGTGTGATTGTGATTGGGTGATTGTGATTGTGTTATTGCGATTGCGTGATTGTGATTGCGTGATAGTGATTGCGTGATTGTGTTAGCGAGATTGTGAGCGCGTGGTTGTGATTGCGTGATTGTGAGTGCGTGATTGTGATTGCGTGATTGTGATTGCGTGATTGTGATTGCGTGATTGTGATTGCGTGATTGTGATTGCGTGATTGTGATTGTGTTATTGTGATTACGTTATTGTGATTCCGTTATTGTGACTGCGTTATTGTGATTGCGTGATTGTGATTGTGTGATTGTGATTGTGTGATTGTGATTGTGTGATTGTGATTGTGTGATTGTGATTGAGTGATTGTGATTGTGTGATTGTGATTGTGTGATTGTGATTGTGTGATCGTGATTGTGATTGTGTGATTATGATTGTGTGATTGTGATTGCGTGATTGTGATTGCGTCATTGTGATTGCGTGATTCTGATGGCGCGTTTGTGATTGCGTGATGGTGATTGCGTGATTGTGATTGTGTGATTGTGTTTGTGTGATTGTGATTGCGTGATTGTGAATGCGTGATAGTGTGATTGTGATTGTGATTGTGTGATTGTGATTGTGTGATTGTGATTGTGTGATTGTGATTATGTGATTGTGATTACGTGATTGTGATTGCGTGACTGTGATTGCGCTATTGTGATTGCGTGATTGTGATTGCGTGATTGTGATTGCGTGATTGTGATTGCGTGATTGTGATTGCGTCATTGTGATTGCGTGATGCTGATTGCGCCTTTGTGATTGCGTGATGGTGATTGCGTGATTGTGATTGTGTGATTGTGTTTGTGTGATTGTGATTGCGTGATTGTGATTGTGTGATTGTGATTGTGTGATTGTGTTTGTGTGATTGTGATTGCGTGATTGTGAATGCGTGATAGTGTGATTGTGATTGTGATTGTGTGATTGTGATTGTGTGATTGTGATAGTGTGATTGTGATAGTGTGATTGTGATTGCGTGATTGTGATTGCGTGATTGTGATTGCGTGATTGTGATTGCGCTATTGTGATTGCGTGATTGTGATTGCGTGATTGTGATTGCGTGACTGTGATTGTGTGATTGTGATTGTTATTGTGTGATTGTGTGATTGTGATTGCATGATTGTGATTGTGTGATTGTGGTTGCGTTATTGTGATTGCGTTATTGTGGTTGCGTGATTGTGAATTCGTGATTATGATTGCGTGATGGTGATGGGGTGACTGTGATTGCGTCATTGTGATTGAGTGATTGTGATAGTGTGATTGTGATTGTGTGATTGTGATTGTGTGATTGTGATTGTGTGATTGTGATTGTGTGATTGTGATTGTGTGATTGTGATTGTGTGATTGTGATTGTGTGATTGTAATTGTGTGATTGTGATTATGTGATTGTGATTGTGTGATTGTGATTGTGTGATTGTGATTGTGTGATTGTGATTGTATGATTGTGATTGCGTGATTGTGATTGCGTGATTGTGATTGCGTGATTGTGATTGCGTGATTCTGATTGCGTGATTGTGATTGTGTGATAGTGATTGTGTGATTCTGATTGTGTGATTGTGATTGGGTGATTGTGATTGTGTTATTGTGATTGTGTGATTGTGATTGTGTGATTGTGTGATTGTGTGATTGTGTGATTGTGTGATTGTGTGATTGTGTGATTGTGTGATTGTGTGATTGTGTGATTGTGTGAATGTGATTGTGTGATCGTGATTGTGATTATGTGATTGTGATTGTGATTGTGATTGTGATTGTGATTGTGTTTGTGTGATTCTGATTGTGTGATTGTGTGATTGCGCGATTGCGATTGCGTGATTCTGATTGTGTGATTGTGATTGTGTTATTGTGATTGTGTGATTGTGATTGTGTGATTGTGATTGTGTGATTGTGATTGTGTGATTGTGATTGTGTGATTGTGATTGTGTGATTGTGATTGTGTGATTGTGATTGTGTGATCGTGATTGTGATTGTGTGATTATGATTGTGTGATTGTGATTGCGTGATTGTGATTGCGTCATTGTGATTGCGTGATTCTGATGGCGCGTTTGTGATTGCGTGATGGTGATTGCGTGATTGTGATTGTGTGATTGTGTTTGTGTGATTGTGATTGCGTGATTGTGAATGCGTGATAGTGTGATTGTGATTGTGATTGTGTGATTGTGATTGTGTGATTGTGATTGTGTGATTGTGATTGTGTGATTGTGATTGTGTGATTGTGATTGTGTGATTGTGATTGTGTGATTGTGATTGTGTGATTGTGATTGTGTGATTGTGATTGTGTGATTGTGATTACGTGATTGTGATTGCGTGACTGTGATTGCGCTATTGTGATTGCGTGATTGTGATAGCGTGATTGTGATTGCGTGACAGTGATTGTGTGATTGTGATTGTGATTGTGTGACTGTGTGATTGTGATTGTGTGATTGTGATTGCATGATTGTGATTGTGTGATTGTGGTTGCGTTATTGTGATTGCGTTATTGTGGTTGCGTGATTGTGAATTCGTCATTATGATTGCGTTATTGTGATTGGGTGACTGTGATTGCGTCATTGTGATTGCGTGATTGTGATTGCGTGATTGTGATTGTGTTATTGTGATTACGTTATTGTGATTCCGTTATTGTGACTGCGTTATTGTGATTGCGTGATTGTGATTGCGTGACTGTGATTGCGTCATTGTGATTGCGTGATTGTGATTGCGTGATTGTGATTGCGTGATTGTGATTGCGTGATTGTGATTGCGTGATTGTGATTGCGTAATTGTGATTGCGTGATTGTGATTGCGTGATTGTGATTGCGTGATGGTGATTGCGTGATTGTGATTGCGTGATTGTGATTGCGTGATTGTGATTGCGTGATTGTGATTGCGTGATTGTGATTGCGTGATTCTGATTGCGTGATTGTGATTGTGTGATAGTGATTGTGTGATTCTGATTGTGTGATTGTGATTGGGTGATTGTGATTGTGTTATTGCGATTGCGTGATTGTGATTGCGTGATAGTGATTGCGTGATTGTGTTAGCGAGATTGTGAGCGCGTGGTTGTGATTGCGTGATTGTGAGTGCGTGATTGTGATTGCGTGATTGTGATTGCGTGATTGTGATTGCGTGATTGTGATTGCGTGATTGTGATTGCGTGATTGTGATTGCGTGATTGTGATTGTGTTATTGTGATTACGTTATTGTGATTCCGTTATTGTGACTGCGTTATTGTGATTGCGTGATTGTGATTGTGTGATTGTGATTGTGTGATTGTGATTGTGTGATTGTGATTGTGTGATTGTGATTGAGTGATTGTGATTGCGTGATTGTGATTGCGTGATAGTGATTGCGTGATTGTGTTAGCGAGATTGTGAGTGCGTGATTGTGATTGCGTGATTGTGAGTGCGTGATTGTGATTACGTGATTGTGATTGCGTGATTGTGATTGCGTGATTGTGATTGCGTGATTGTGATTGCGTGATTGTGATTGCGTAATTGTGATTGCGTGATTGTGATTGCGTGATTGTGATTGCGTGATGGTGATTGCGTGATTGTGATTGCGTGATTGTGATTGCGTGATTGTGATTGCGTGATTGTGATTGCGTGATTGTGATTGCGTGATTCTGATTGCGTGATTGTGATTGTGTGATAGTGATTGTGTGATTCTGATTGTGTGATTGTGATTGGGTGATTGTGATTGTGTTATTGTGATTGTGTGATTGTGATTGTGTGATTGTGTGATTGTGTGATTGTGTGAATGTGATTGTGTGATCGTGATTGTGATTATGTGATTGTGATTGTGATTGTGATTGTGATTGCGATTGTGTGATTGTGATTGTGTGATTGTGATTGCGCGATTGCGATTGCGTGATTCTGATTGTGTGATTGTGATTGTGTTATTGTGATTGTGTGATTGTGACTGTGTGATTGTGATTGTGTGATCGTGATTGTGATTGTGTGATTATGATTGTGTGATTGTGATTGCGTGATTGTGATTGCGTCATTGTGATTGCGTGATTCTGATTGCGTGATTCTGATTGCGCGATTGTGATTGCGTGATGGTGATTGCGTGATTGTGATTGTGTGATTGTGTTTGTGTGATTGTGATTGCGTGATTGTGAATGCGTGATAGTGTGATTGTGATTGTGATTGTGTGATTGTGATTGTGTGATTGTGATAGTGTGATTGTGATTGCGTGATTGTGATTACGTGATTGTGATTGCGTGATTGTGATTGCGCTATTGTGATTGCGTGATTGTTATTGTGTTATTGTGATTGTGTGATTGTGATTGTGTGATTGTGATTGTGTGATTGTGATTGTGTGATCGTGATTGTGATTGTGTGATTATGATTGTGTGATTGTGATTGCGTGATTGTGATTGCGTCATTGTGATTGCGTGATTCTGATGGCGCGTTTGTGATTGCGTGATGGTGATTGCGTGATTGTGATTGTGTGATTGTGTTTGTGTGATTGTGATTGCGTGATTGTGAATGCGTGATAGTGTGATTGTGATTGTGATTGTGTGATTGTGATTGTGTGATTGTGATTGTGTGATTGTGATTATGTGATTGTGATTACGTGATTGTGATTGCGTGACTGTGATTGCGCTATTGTGATTGCGTGATTGTGATTGCGTGATTGTGATTGCGTGACTGTGATTGTGTGATTGTGATTGTGATTGTGTGACTGTGTGATTGTGATTGTGTGATTGTGATTGCATGATTGTGATTGCATGATTGTGATTGCGTTATTGTGGTTGCGTGATTGTGAATTCGTCATTATGATTGCGTTATTGTGATTAGGTGACTGTGATTGCGTCATTGTGATTGAGTGATTGTGATTGTGTGATTGTGATTGTGTGATTGTGATTGTGATTGTGTGATTGTGATTGTGTGATTGTGATTGTGTGATTGTGATTGTGTGATTGTGATTGTGTGATTGTGATTGTGTGATTGTGATTGTGTGATTGTGATTGTGTGATTGTGATTGTGTGATTGTGATTGTGTGATTGTGATTGTGTGATTGTGATTGTGTGATTGTCATTGTGTGATTGTGATTGTGTGATTGTGATTGTGTGATTGTGATTGTGTGATTGTGATTGTGTGATTGTGATTGTGTGATTGTGATTGTGTGATTGTGATTGTGTGATTGTGATTGTGTGATTGTGATTGTGTGATTGTGATTGTGTGATTGTGATTGTGTGATTGTGATTGTGTGATTGTGATTGTGTGATTGTGATTGTGTGATTGTGATTGTGTGATCGTGATTGTGATTGTGTGATTATGATTGTGTGATTGTGATTGCGTGATTGTGATTGCGTCATTGTGATTGCGTGATTCTGATGGCGCGTTTGTGATTGCGTGATGGTGATTGCGTGATTGTGATTGTGTGATTGTGTTTGTGTGATTGTGATTGCGTGATTGTGAATGCGTGATAGTGTGATTGTGATTGTGATTGTGTGATTGTGATTGTGTGATTGTGATTGTGTGATTGTGATTATGTGATTGTGATTACGTGATTGTGATTGCGTGACTGTGATTGCGCTATTGTGATTGCGTGATTGTGATTGCGTGATTGTGATTGCGTGACTGTGATTGTGTGATTGTGATTGTGATTGTGTGACTGTGTGATTGTGATTGTGTGATTGTGATTGCATGATTGTGATTGCGTTATTGTGGTTGCGTGATTGTGAATTCGTCATTATGATTGCGTTATTGTGATTAGGTGACTGTGATTGCGTCATTGTGATTGAGTGATTGTGATTGTGTGATTGTGATTGTGTGATTGTGATTGTGATTGTGTGATTGTGATTGTGTGATTGTGATTGTGTGATTGTGATTGTGTGATTGTGATTGTGTGATTGTGATTGTGTGATTGTGATTGTGTGATTGTGATTGTGTGATTGTGATTGTGTGATTGTGATTGTGTGATTGTGATTGTGTGATTGTGATTGTGTGATTGTGATTGTGTGATTGTGATTGTGTGATTGTGATTGTGTGATTGTGATTGTGTGATTGTGATTGTGTGATTGTGATTGTGTGATTGTGATTGTGTGATTGTGATTGTGTGATTGTGATTGTGTGATTGTGATTGTGTGATTGTGATTGTGTGATTGTGATTGTGTGATTGTGATTGTGTGATTGTGATTGTGTGATTGTGATTGTGTGATTGTGATTGTGTGATTGTGATTGTGTGATTGTGATTGTGTGATTGTGATTGTGTGATTGTGATTGTGTGATTGTGATTGTGTGATTGTGATTGTGTGATTGTGATTGTGTGATTGTGATTGTGTGATTGTGATTGTGTGATTGTGATTGTGTGATTGTGATTGTGTGATTGTGATTGTGTGATTGTGATTGTGTGATTGTGATTGTGTGATTGTGATTGTGTGATTGTGATTGTGTGATTGTGATTGTGTGATTGTGATTGTGTGATTGTGATTGTGTGATTGTGATTGTGTGATTGTGATTGTGTGATTGTGATTGTGTGATTGTGATTGTGTGATTGTGATTGTGTGATTGTGATTGTGTGATTGTGATTGTGTGATTGTGATTGTGTGATTGTGATTGTGTGATTGTGATTGTGTCATTGTGATTGTGTGATTGTGATTGTGTGATTGTGATTGTGTGATTGTGATTGTGTGATTGTGATTGTGTGATTGTGATTGTGTGATTGTGATTGGGTGATTGTGATTGTGTGATTGTGATTGTGTGATTGTGATTGTGTGATTGTGATTGTGTGATTGTGATTGTGTGATTGTGATTGTGTGATTGTGATTGTGTGATTGTGATTGTGTGATTGTGATTGCGTGATTGTGATTGCGTCATTGTGATTGCGTGATGCTGATTGCGCCTTTGTGATTGCGTGATGGTGATTGCGTGATTGTGATTGTGTGATTGTGTTTGTGTGATTATGATTGCGTGATTGTGATTGTGTGATTGTGATTGTGCGATTGTGATTGTGCGATTGTGATTGTGTGATTGTGATTGCGTGATTGTGATTGCGTGATTGTGATTGCGTCATTGTGATTGCGTGATTCTGATTGCGCGATTGTGATTGCGTGATGGTGATTGCGTGATTGTGATTGTGTGATTGTGTTTGTGTGATTGTGATTGCGTGATTGTGAATGCGTGATAGTGTGATTGTGATTGTGATTGTGTGATTGTGATTGTGTGATTGTGATAGTGTGATTGTGATTGCGTGATTGTGATTGCGTGATTGTGATTGCGTGATTGTGATTGCGCTATTGTGATTGCGTGATTGTGATTGCGTGATTGTGATTGCGTGACTGTGATTGTGTGATTGTGATTGTGATTGTGTGATTGTGTGATTGTGATTGCATGATTGTGATTGTGTGATTGTGGTTGCGTTATTGTGATTGCGTTATTGTGGTTGCGTGATTGTGAATTCGTGATTATGATTGCGTGATGGTGATGGGGTGACTGTGATTGCGTCATTGTGATTGAGTGATTGTGATAATGTGATTGTGATTGTGTGATTGTGATTGTGTGATTGTGATTGTGTGATTGTGATTGTGTGATTGTGATTGTGTGATTGTGATTGTGTGATTGTGATTGTGTGATTGTGATTGTGTGATTGTAATTGTGTGATTGTGATTATGTGATTGTGATTGTGTGATTGTGATTGTGTGATTGTGATTGTATGATTGTGATTGCGTGATTGTGATTGCGTGATTGTGATTGCGTGATTGTGATTGCGTGATTCTGATTGCGTGATTGTGATTGTGTGATAGTGATTGTGTGATTCTGATTGTGTGATTGTGATTGGGTGATTGTGATTGTGTTATTGTGATTGTGTGATTGTGATTGTGTGATTGTGTGATTGTGTGATTGTGTGATTGTGTGATTGTGTGATTGTGTGATTGTGTGATTGTGTGAATGTGATTGTGTGATCGTGATTGTGATTATGTGATTGTGATTGTGATTGTGATTGTGATTGTGATTGTGTTTGTGTGATTCTGATTGTGTGATCGTGTGATTGCGCGATTGCGATTGCGTGATTCTGATTGTGTGATTGTGATTGTGTTATTGTGATTGTGTGATTGTGATTGTGTGATTGTGATTGTGTGATTGTGATTGTGTGATTGTGATTGTGTGATTGTGATTGTGTGATTGTGATTGTGTGATTGTGATTGTGTGATTGTGATTGTGTGATCGTGATTGTGATTGTGTGATTATGATTGTGTGATTGTGATTGCGTGATTGTGATTGCGTCATTGTGATTGCGTGATTCTGATGGCGCGTTTGTGATTGCGTGATGGTGATTGCGTGATTGTGATTGTGTGATTGTGTTTGTGTGATTGTGATTGCGTGATTGTGAATGCGTGATAGTGTGATTGTGATTGTGATTGTGTGATTGTGATTGTGTGATTGTGATTGTGTGATTGTGATTGTGTGATTGTGATTGTGTGATTGTGATTGTGTGATTGTGATTGTGTGATTGTGATTGTGTGATTGTGATTGTGTGATTGTGATTACGTGATTGTGATTGCGTGACTGTGATTGCGCTATTGTGATTGCGTGATTGTGATTGCGTGATTGTGATTGCGTGACAGTGATTGTGTGATTGTGATTGTGATTGTGTGACTGTGTGATTGTGATTGTGTGATTGTGATTGCATGATTGTGATTGTGTGATTGTGGTTGCGTTATTGTGATTGCGTTATTGTGGTTGCGTGATTGTGAATTCGTCATTATGATTGCGTTATTGTGATTGGGTGACTGTGATTGCGTCATTGTGATTGCGTGATTGTGGTTGCGTGATTGTGATTGTGTTATTGTGATTACGTTATTGTGATTCCGTTATTGTGACTGCGTTATTGTGATTGCGTGATTGTGATTGCGTGACTGTGATTGCGTCATTGTGATTGCGTGATTGTGATTGCGTGATTGTGATTGCGTGATTGTGATTGCGTGATTGTGATTGCGTGATTGTGATTGCGTAATTGTGATTGCGTGATTGTGATTGCGTGATTGTGATTGCGTGATGGTGATTGCGTGATTGTGATTGCGTGATTGTGATTGCGTGATTGTGATTGCGTGATTGTGATTGCGTGATTGTGATTGCGTGATTCTGATTGCGTGATTGTGATTGTGTGATAGTGATTGTGTGATTCTGATTGTGTGATTGTGATTGGGTGATTGTGATTGTGTTATTGCGATTGCGTGATTGTGATTGCGTGATAGTGATTGCGTGATTGTGTTAGCGAGATTGTGAGCGCGTGGTTGTGATTGCGTGATTGTGAGTGCGTGATTGTGATTGCGTGATTGTGATTGCGTGATTGTGATTGCGTGATTGTGATTGCGTGATTGTGATTGCGTGATTGTGATTGTGTTATTGTGATTACGTTATTGTGATTCCGTTATTGTGACTGCGTTATTGTGATTGCGTGATTGTGATTGTGTGATTGTGATTGTGTGATTGTGATTGTGTGATTGTGATTGTGTGATTGTGATTGAGTGATTGTGATTGTGTGATTGTGATTGTGTGATTGTGATTGTGTGATCGTGATTGTGATTGTGTGATTATGATTGTGTGATTGTGATTGCGTGATTGTGATTGCGTCATTGTGATTGCGTGATTCTGATGGCGCGTTTGTGATTGCGTGATGGTGATTGCGTGATTGTGATTGTGTGATTGTGTTTGTGTGATTGTGATTGCGTGATTGTGAATGCGTGATAGTGTGATTGTGATTGTGATTGTGTGATTGTGATTGTGTGATTGTGATTGTGTGATTGTGATTATGTGATTGTGATTACGTGATTGTGATTGCGTGACTGTGATTGCGCTATTGTGATTGCGTGATTGTGATTGCGTGATTGTGATTGCGTGATTGTGATTGCGTGATTGTGATTGCGTCATTGTGATTGCGTGATGCTGATTGCGCCTTTGTGATTGCGTGATGGTGATTGCGTGATTGTGATTGTGTGATTGTGTTTGTGTGATTGTGATTGCGTGATTGTGATTGTGTGATTGTGATTGTGTGATTGTGTTTGTGTGATTGTGATTGCGTGATTGTGAATGCGTGATAGTGTGATTGTGATTGTGATTGTGTGATTGTGATTGTGTGATTGTGATAGTGTGATTGTGATAGTGTGATTGTGATTGCGTGATTGTGATTGCGTGATTGTGATTGCGTGATTGTGATTGCGCTATTGTGATTGCGTGATTGTGATTGCGTGATTGTGATTGCGTGACTGTGATTGTGTGATTGTGATTGTTATTGTGTGATTGTGTGATTGTGATTGCATGATTGTGATTGTGTGATTGTGGTTGCGTTATTGTGATTGCGTTATTGTGGTTGCGTGATTGTGAATTCGTGATTATGATTGCGTGATGGTGATGGGGTGACTGTGATTGCGTCATTGTGATTGAGTGATTGTGATAGTGTGATTGTGATTGTGTGATTGTGATTGTGTGATTGTGATTGTGTGATTGTGATTGTGTGATTGTGATTGTGTGATTGTGATTGTGTGATTGTGATTGTGTGATTGTAATTGTGTGATTGTGATTATGTGATTGTGATTGTGTGATTGTGATTGTGTGATTGTGATTGTGTGATTGTGATTGTATGATTGTGATTGCGTGATTGTGATTGCGTGATTGTGATTGCGTGATTGTGATTGCGTGATTCTGATTGCGTGATTGTGATTGTGTGATAGTGATTGTGTGATTCTGATTGTGTGATTGTGATTGGGTGATTGTGATTGTGTTATTGTGATTGTGTGATTGTGATTGTGTGATTGTGTGATTGTGTGATTGTGTGATTGTGTGATTGTGTGATTGTGTGATTGTGTGATTGTGTGATTGTGTGATTGTGTGAATGTGATTGTGTGATCGTGATTGTGATTATGTGATTGTGATTGTGATTGTGATTGTGATTGTGATTGTGTTTGTGTGATTCTGATTGTGTGATTGTGTGATTGCGCGATTGCGATTGCGTGATTCTGATTGTGTGATTGTGATTGTGTTATTGTGATTGTGTGATTGTGATTGTGTGATTGTGATTGTGTGATTGTGATTGTGTGATTGTGATTGTGTGATTGTGATTGTGTGATTGTGATTGTGTGATCGTGATTGTGATTGTGTGATTATGATTGTGTGATTGTGATTGCGTGATTGTGATTGCGTCATTGTGATTGCGTGATTCTGATGGCGCGTTTGTGATTGCGTGATGGTGATTGCGTGATTGTGATTGTGTGATTGTGTTTGTGTGATTGTGATTGCGTGATTGTGAATGCGTGATAGTGTGATTGTGATTGTGATTGTGTGATTGTGATTGTGTGATTGTGATTGTGTGATTGTGATTGTGTGATTGTGATTGTGTGATTGTGATTGTGTGATTGTGATTGTGTGATTGTGATTGTGTGATTGTGATTGTGTGATTGTGATTGTGTGATTGTGATTACGTGATTGTGATTGCGTGACTGTGATTGCGCTATTGTGATTGCGTGATTGTGATAGCGTGATTGTGATTGCGTGACAGTGATTGTGTGATTGTGATTGTGATTGTGTGACTGTGTGATTGTGATTGTGTGATTGTGATTGCATGATTGTGATTGTGTGATTGTGGTTGCGTTATTGTGATTGCGTTATTGTGGTTGCGTGATTGTGAATTCGTCATTATGATTGCGTTATTGTGATTGGGTGACTGTGATTGCGTCATTGTGATTGCGTGATTGTGATTGCGTGATTGTGATTGTGTTATTGTGATTACGTTATTGTGATTCCGTTATTGTGACTGCGTTATTGTGATTGCGTGATTGTGATTGCGTGACTGTGATTGCGTCATTGTGATTGCGTGATTGTGATTGCGTGATTGTGATTGCGTGATTGTGATTGCGTGATTGTGATTGCGTGATTGTGATTGCGTAATTGTGATTGCGTGATTGTGATTGCGTGATTGTGATTGCGTGATGGTGATTGCGTGATTGTGATTGCGTGATTGTGATTGCGTGATTGTGATTGCGTGATTGTGATTGCGTGATTGTGATTGCGTGATTCTGATTGCGTGATTGTGATTGTGTGATAGTGATTGTGTGATTCTGATTGTGTGATTGTGATTGGGTGATTGTGATTGTGTTATTGCGATTGCGTGATTGTGATTGCGTGATAGTGATTGCGTGATTGTGTTAGCGAGATTGTGAGCGCGTGGTTGTGATTGCGTGATTGTGAGTGCGTGATTGTGATTGCGTGATTGTGATTGCGTGATTGTGATTGCGTGATTGTGATTGCGTGATTGTGATTGCGTGATTGTGATTGCGTGATTGTGATTGTGTTATTGTGATTACGTTATTGTGATTCCGTTATTGTGACTGCGTTATTGTGATTGCGTGATTGTGATTGTGTGATTGTGATTGTGTGATTGTGATTGTGTGATTGTGATTGTGTGATTGTGATTGAGTGATTGTGATTGCGTGATTGTGATTGCGTGATAGTGATTGCGTGATTGTGTTAGCGAGATTGTGAGTGCGTGATTGTGATTGCGTGATTGTGAGTGCGTGATTGTGATTACGTGATTGTGATTGCGTGATTGTGATTGCGTGATTGTGATTGCGTGATTGTGATTGCGTGATTGTGATTGCGTAATTGTGATTGCGTGATTGTGATTGCGTGATTGTGATTGCGTGATGGTGATTGCGTGATTGTGATTGCGTGATTGTGATTGCGTGATTGTGATTGCGTGATTGTGATTGCGTGATTGTGATTGCGTGATTCTGATTGCGTGATTGTGATTGTGTGATAGTGATTGTGTGATTCTGATTGTGTGATTGTGATTGGGTGATTGTGATTGTGTTATTGTGATTGTGTGATTGTGATTGTGTGATTGTGTGATTGTGTGATTGTGTGAATGTGATTGTGTGATCGTGATTGTGATTATGTGATTGTGATTGTGATTGTGATTGTGATTGCGATTGTGTGATTGTGATTGTGTGATTGTGATTGCGCGATTGCGATTGCGTGATTCTGATTGTGTGATTGTGATTGTGTTATTGTGATTGTGTGATTGTGACTGTGTGATTGTGATTGTGTGATCGTGATTGTGATTGTGTGATTATGATTGTGTGATTGTGATTGCGTGATTGTGATTGCGTCATTGTGATTGCGTGATTCTGATTGCGTGATTCTGATTGCGCGATTGTGATTGCGTGATGGTGATTGCGTGATTGTGATTGTGTGATTGTGTTTGTGTGATTGTGATTGCGTGATTGTGAATGCGTGATAGTGTGATTGTGATTGTGATTGTGTGATTGTGATTGTGTGATTGTGATAGTGTGATTGTGATTGCGTGATTGTGATTACGTGATTGTGATTGCGTGATTGTGATTGCGCTATTGTGATTGCGTGATTGTTATTGTGTTATTGTGATTGTGTGATTGTGATTGTGTGATTGTGATTGTGTGATTGTGATTGTGTGATCGTGATTGTGATTGTGTGATTATGATTGTGTGATTGTGATTGCGTGATTGTGATTGCGTCATTGTGATTGCGTGATTCTGATGGCGCGTTTGTGATTGCGTGATGGTGATTGCGTGATTGTGATTGTGTGATTGTGTTTGTGTGATTGTGATTGCGTGATTGTGAATGCGTGATAGTGTGATTGTGATTGTGATTGTGTGATTGTGATTGTGTGATTGTGATTGTGTGATTGTGATTATGTGATTGTGATTACGTGATTGTGATTGCGTGACTGTGATTGCGCTATTGTGATTGCGTGATTGTGATTGCGTGATTGTGATTGCGTGACTGTGATTGTGTGATTGTGATTGTGATTGTGTGACTGTGTGATTGTGATTGTGTGATTGTGATTGCATGATTGTGATTGCATGATTGTGATTGCGTTATTGTGGTTGCGTGATTGTGAATTCGTCATTATGATTGCGTTATTGTGATTAGGTGACTGTGATTGCGTCATTGTGATTGAGTGATTGTGATTGTGTGATTGTGATTGTGTGATTGTGATTGTGATTGTGTGATTGTGATTGTGTGATTGTGATTGTGTGATTGTGATTGTGTGATTGTGATTGTGTGATTGTGATTGTGTGATTGTGATTGTGTGATTGTGATTGTGTGATTGTGATTGTGTGATTGTGATTGTGTGATTGTGATTGTGTGATTGTGATTGTGTGATTGTGATTGTGTGATTGTGATTGTGTGATTGTGATTGTGTGATTGTGATTGTGTGATTGTGATTGTGTGATTGTGATTGTGTGATTGTGATTGTGTGATTGTGATTGTGTGATTGTGATTGTGTGATTGTGATTGTGTGATTGTGATTGTGTGATTGTGATTGTGTGATTGTGATTGTGTGATTGTGATTGTGTGATTGTGATTGTGTGATTGTGATTGTGTGATTGTGATTGTGTGATCGTGATTGTGATTGTGTGATTATGATTGTGTGATTGTGATTGCGTGATTGTGATTGCGTCATTGTGATTGCGTGATTCTGATGGCGCGTTTGTGATTGCGTGATGGTGATTGCGTGATTGTGATTGTGTGATTGTGTTTGTGTGATTGTGATTGCGTGATTGTGAATGCGTGATAGTGTGATTGTGATTGTGATTGTGTGATTGTGATTGTGTGATTGTGATTGTGTGATTGTGATTATGTGATTGTGATTACGTGATTGTGATTGCGTGACTGTGATTGCGCTATTGTGATTGCGTGATTGTGATTGCGTGATTGTGATTGCGTGACTGTGATTGTGTGATTGTGATTGTGATTGTGTGACTGTGTGATTGTGATTGTGTGATTGTGATTGCATGATTGTGATTGCGTTATTGTGGTTGCGTGATTGTGAATTCGTCATTATGATTGCGTTATTGTGATTAGGTGACTGTGATTGCGTCATTGTGATTGAGTGATTGTGATTGTGTGATTGTGATTGTGTGATTGTGATTGTGATTGTGTGATTGTGATTGTGTGATTGTGATTGTGTGATTGTGATTGTGTGATTGTGATTGTGTGATTGTGATTGTGTGATTGTGATTGTGTGATTGTGATTGTGTGATTGTGATTGTGTGATTGTGATTGTGTGATTGTGATTGTGTGATTGTGATTGTGTGATTGTGATTGTGTGATTGTGATTGTGTGATTGTGATTGTGTGATTGTGATTGTGTGATTGTGATTGTGTGATTGTGATTGTGTGATTGTGATTGTGTGATTGTGATTGTGTGATTGTGATTGTGTGATTGTGATTGTGTGATTGTGATTGTGTGATTGTGATTGTGTGATTGTGATTGTGTGATTGTGATTGTGTGATTGTGATTGTGTGATTGTGATTGTGTGATTGTGATTGTGTGATTGTGATTGTGTGATTGTGATTGTGTGATTGTGATTGTGTGATTGTGATTGTGTGATTGTGATTGTGTGATTGTGATTGTGTGATTGTGATTGTGTGATTGTGATTGTGTGATTGTGATTGTGTGATTGTGATTGTGTGATTGTGATTGTGTGATTGTGATTGTGTGATTGTGATTGTGTGATTGTGATTGTGTGATTGTGATTGTGTGATTGTGATTGTGTGATTGTGATTGTGTGATTGTGATTGTGTGATTGTGATTGTGTGATTGTGATTGTGTGATTGTGATTGTGTGATTGTGATTGTGTGATTGTGATTGTGTGATTGTGATTGTGTGATTGTGATTGTGTGATTGTGATTGTGTGATTGTGATTGTGTGATTGTGATTGTGTCATTGTGATTGTGTGATTGTGATTGTGTGATTGTGATTGTGTGATTGTGATTGTGTGATTGTGATTGTGTGATTGTGATTGTGTGATTGTGATTGTGTGATTGTGATTGGGTGATTGTGATTGTGTGATTGTGATTGTGTGATTGTGATTGTGTGATTGTGATTGTGTGATTGTGATTGTGTGATTGTGATTGTGTGATTGTGATTGTGTGATTGTGATTGCGTGATTGTGATTGCGTCATTGTGATTGCGTGATGCTGATTGCGCCTTTGTGATTGCGTGATGGTGATTGCGTGATTGTGATTGTGTGATTGTGTTTGTGTGATTGTGATTGCGTGATTGTGATTGTGTGATTGTGATTGTGCGATTGTGATTGTGTGATTGTGATTGTGTGATTGTGATTGCGTGATTGTGATTGCGTGATTGTGATTGCGTCATTGTGATTGCGTGATTCTGATTGCGCGATTGTGATTGCGTGATGGTGATTGCGTGATTGTGATTGTGTGATTGTGTTTGTGTGATTGTGATTGCGTGATTGTGAATGCGTGATAGTGTGATTGTGATTGTGATTGTGTGATTGTGATTGTGTGATTGTGATAGTGTGATTGTGATTGCGTGATTGTGATTGCGTGATTGTGATTGCGTGATTGTGATTGCGCTATTGTGATTGCGTGATTGTGATTGCGTGATTGTGATTGCGTGACTGTGATTGTGTGATTGTGATTGTGATTGTGTGATTGTGTGATTGTGATTGCATGATTGTGATTGTGTGATTGTGGTTGCGTTATTGTGATTGCGTTATTGTGGTTGCGTGATTGTGAATTCGTGATTATGATTGCGTGATGGTGATGGGGTGACTGTGATTGCGTCATTGTGATTGAGTGATTGTGATAATGTGATTGTGATTGTGTGATTGTGATTGTGTGATTGTGATTGTGTGATTGTGATTGTGTGATTGTGATTGTGTGATTGTGATTGTGTGATTGTGATTGTGTGATTGTGATTGTGTGATTGTAATTGTGTGATTGTGATTATGTGATTGTGATTGTGTGATTGTGATTGTGTGATTGTGATTGTGTGATTGTGATTGTATGATTGTGATTGCGTGATTGTGATTGCGTGATTGTGATTGCGTGATTGTGATTGCGTGATTCTGATTGCGTGATTGTGATTGTGTGATAGTGATTGTGTGATTCTGATTGTGTGATTGTGATTGGGTGATTGTGATTGTGTTATTGTGATTGTGTGATTGTGATTGTGTGATTGTGTGATTGTGTGATTGTGTGATTGTGTGTTTGTGTGATTGTGTGATTGTGTGAATGTGATTGTGTGATCGTGATTGTGATTATGTGATTGTGATTGTGATTGTGATTGTGATTGTGATTGTGTTTGTGTGATTCTGATTGTGTGATTGTGTGATTGCGCGATTGCGATTGCGTGATTCTGATTGTGTGATTGTGATTGTGTTATTGTGATTGTGTTATTGTGATTGTGTGATTGTGATTGTGTGATTGTGATTGTGTGATTGTGATTGTGTGATTGTGATTGTGTGATTGTGATTGTGTGATCGTGATTGTGATTGTGTGATTATGATTGTGTGATTGTGATTGCGTGATTGTGATTGCGTCATTGTGATTGCGTGATTCTGATGGCGCGTTTGTGATTGCGTGATGGTGATTGCGTGATTGTGATTGTGTGATTGTGTTTGTGTGATTGTGATTGCGTGATTGTGAATGCGTGATAGTGTGATTGTGATTGTGATTGTGTGATTGTGATTGTGTGATTGTGATTGTGTGATTGTGATTGTGTGATTGTGATTGTGTGATTGTGATTGTGTGATTGTGATTGTGTGATTGTGATTGTGTGATTGTGATTGTGTGATTGTGATTACGTGATTGTGATTGCGTGACTGTGATTGCGCTATTGTGATTGCGTGATTGTGATTGCGTGATTGTGATTGCGTGACTGTGATTGTGTGATTGTGATTGTGATTGTGTGACTGTGTGATTGTGATTGTGTGATTGTGATTGCATGATTGTGATTGTGTGATTGTGGTTGCGTTATTGTGATTGCGTTATTGTGGTTGCGTGATTGTGAATTCGTCATTATGATTGCGTTATTGTGATTGGGTGACTGTGATTGCGTCATTGTGATGGCGTGATTGTGATTGCGTGATTGTGATTGTGTTATTGTGATTACGTTATTGTGATTCCGTTATTGTGACTGCGTTATTGTGATTGCGTGATTGTGATTGCGTGACTGTGATTGCGTCATTGTGATTGCGTGATTGTGATTGCGTGATTGTGATTGCGTGATTGTGATTGCGTGATTGTGATTGCGTGATTGTGATTGCGTGATGGTGATTGCGTGATTGTGATTGCGTGATTGTGATTGCGTGATTGTGATTGCGTGATTGTGATTGCGTGATTGTGATTGCGTGATTCTGATTGCGTGATTGTGATTGTGTGATAGTGATTGTGTGATTCTGATTGTGTGATTGTGATTGGGTGATTGTGATTGTGTTATTGCGATTGCGTGATTGTGATTGCGTGATAGTGATTGCGTGATTGTGTTAGCGAGATTGTGAGCGCGTGGTTGTGATTGCGTGATTGTGAGTGCGTGATTGTGATTGCGTGATTGTGATTGCGTG
Source organism: Megachile rotundata (assembly GCF_050947335.1). NCBI lineage: Eukaryota > Metazoa > Arthropoda > Insecta > Hymenoptera > Megachilidae > Megachile > Megachile rotundata. The sequence goes on from NW_027473402.1 coordinate 26,329, forward strand.
ATTGTGATTGCGTGATTGTGATTGCGTGATTGTGATTGCGTGATTGTGATTGTGTTATTGTGATTACGTTATTGTGATTCCGTTATTGTGACTGCGTTATTGTGATTGCGTGATTGTGATTGTGTGATTGTGATTGTGTGATTGTGATTGTGTGATTGTGATTGTGTGATTGTGATTGTGTGATTGCGATTGTGTGATTGTGATTGTGTGATTGTGATTGTGTGATTGTGATTGTGTGATTGTGATTGTGATTGTGTGATTGTGATTGTGTGATTGTGATTGTGTGATAGTGATTGTGATTGTGATTGCGTTATTGTGATTGCGTGATTGTGATTGCGTGGTTGTGATTGTGTGATTGTTATAGTGTGATTGTGATTGTGTGATTGTGATTGTGTGATTGTGATTGTGTGATTGTGATTGTGTGATTGTGATTGTGTGATTGTGATTGTGTGATTGTGATTGTGTGATTGTGATTGTGTGATTGTGATTGTGATTGTGATTGTGTGATAGTGATTGTGATTGTGATTGCGTGATTGTGCTTGCGTTATTGTGATTGCGTGATTGTGATTGCGTGACTGTGATTGCGTCATTGTGATTGCGTGATTGTGATTGCGTGATTGTGATTGCGTGATTGTGATTGCGTCATTGTGATTGCGTGAGTGTGATTGCGTAATTGTGATTGCGTGATTGTGATTGCGTGATTGTGATTGCGTGATGGTGATTGCGTGATTGTGATTGCGTGATTGTGATTGCGTGATTGTGATTGCGTGATTGTGTTTGCGTGATTGTGATTGCGTGATTGTGATTGCGTGATTGTGATTGCGTGATTGTGATTGTGTTATTGTGATTACGTTATTGTGATTCCGTTATTGTGACTGCGTTATTGTGATTGCGTGATTGTGATTGTGTGATTGTGATTGTGTGATTGTGATTGTGTGATTGTGATTGTGTGATTGTGATTGTGTGATTGTGATTGTGTGATTGTGATTGTGATTGTGTGATTGTGATTGTGTGATTGTGATTGTGATTGTGTGATTGTGATTGTGTGATAGTGATTGTGATTGTGATTGCGTGATTGTGATAGCGTGATTGTGATTGCGTCTTTGTGATTGCGTGATTGTGATTGCGTGATTGTGTTAGCGAGATTGTGAGTGCGTGATTGTGATTGCGTGATTGTGAGTGCGTGATTGTGATTACGTGATTGTGATTGCGTGATTGTGATTGCGTGATTGTGATTGCGTGATTGTGATTGCGTGATTGTGATTGCGTGATTGTGATTGCGTGATTGTGATTGTGTTATTGTGATTACGTTATTGTGATTCCGTTATTGTGACTGCGTTATTGTGATTGCGTGATTGTGATTGTGTGATTGTGATTGCGTGATAGTGATTGTGATTGTGATTGCGTGATTGTGCTTGCGTTATTGTGATAGGGTGATTGTGATTGCGTGACTGTGATTGCGTCATTGTGATTGCGTGATTGTGATTGCGCTATTGTGATTGCGTGATTGTGATTGCGTGATTGTGATTGCGTCTTTGTGATTGCGTGATTGTGATTGCGTGATTGTGATTGCGTGATTGTGATTGCGTGATTGTGATTGCGTGATGGTGATTGCGTGATTGTGATTGCGTAATTGTGATTGCGTGATTGTGATTGCGTGATTGTGATTGCGTGATTGTGAGGGCGTGATTGTGATTGCGTGATTGTGATTGCGTGAATGTGATTGCGTGATTGTGATTGCGTGATTGTGATTGCGTGATTGTGATTGCGTGATTGTGATTGCGTGATTGTGATTGCGCTATTGTGATTGCGTGATTGTGATTGCGTGATTGTGATTGCGTGACTGTGATTGGGTGATTGTGATTGTGATTGTGATTGTGTGATTGTGTGATTGTGATTGCATGATTGTGATTGTGTAATTGTGGTTGCGTTATTGTGATTGCGTTATTGTGGTTGCGTGATTGTGAATTCGTGATTATGATTGCGTGATTGTGATTGCGTGATTGTGATTGCGTTATTGGGACTGCGTTATTGTGATTGCGTGATTGTGTTTGCGTGATTGTGAGTGCGAGATTGTGATTGCGTGATTGTGAGTGCGTGATTGTGATTGCATGATTGTGATTGCGTGATTGTGATTGCGTGATTGTGATTGTGATTGTGTGATTATGATTGTGTGATTGTGATTGCGTGATTGTGATTGCGTGATAGTGATTGTGTGATTGTGATTGTGTGATTGTGATTGTGTGATTGTGATTGTGTGATTGTGATTGTGTGATCGTGATTGTGTGATTGTGATTGTGTGATTGTGATTGTGTGATTGTGATTGTGTGATTGTGATTGCGTGATTGTGATTGCGTGATTGTGATTGCGTGATTGTGATTGCGTGATTGTGATTGCGTGATTGTGATTGTGTTATTGTGATTACGTTATTGTGATTCCGTTATTGTGACTGCGTTATTGTGATTGCGTGATTGTGATTGTGTGATTGTGATTGTGTGATTGTGATTGTGTGATTGTGATTGTGTGATTGTGATTGTGTGATTGCGATTGTGTGATTGTGATTGTGTGATTGTGTGATTGTGATTGTGTGATTGTGATTGTGATTGTGTGATTGTGATTGTGTGATTGTGATTGTGTGATTGTGATTGTGTGATTGTGATTGTGTGATTGTGATTGTGTGATAGTGATTGTGATTGTGATTGCGTTATTGTGATTGCGTGATTGTGATTGCGTGGTTGTGATTGTGTGATTGTGATTGTGTGATTGTGATTGTGTGATTGTGATTGTGTGATTGTGATTGTGTGATTGTGATTGTGTGATTGTGATTGTGTGATTGTGATTGTGTGATTGTGATTGTGTGATTGTGATTGTGTGATTGTGATTGTGTGATTGTGATTGTGTGATTGTGATTGTGTGATTGTGATTGTGTGATTGTGATTGTGTGATTGTGATTGTGATTGTGTGATAGTGATTGTGATTGTGATTGCGTGGTTGTGATTGTGTGATTGTGATTGCGTGATTGTGATTGCGTGATTGTGATTGCGTGATTGTGATTGCGTGATTGTGATTGCGTGATTGTGATTGCGTGATTGTGATTGCGTGATTGTGATTGCGTCATTGTGATTGCGTGAGTGTGATTGCGTGATTGTGATTGCGTGATTGTGATTGCGTGATTGTGATTGCGTGATTGTGATTGCGTGATTGTGATTGCGTGATTGTGATTGCGTGATTGTGATTGCGTGATTGTGATTGCGTGATTGGGATTCCGTGATTGCGATTGCGTGATTGCGATTGCGTGATTGCGATTGCGTGATTGCGATTGCGTGATTGCGATTGCGTGATTGCGATTGCGTGATTGCGATTGCGTGATTGCGATTGCGTGATTGCGATTGCGTGATTGCGATTGCGTGATTGCGATTGCGTGATTGCGATTGCGTGATTGCGATTGCGTGATTGCGATTGCGTGATTGCGATTGCGTGATTGTGATTGCGTGATTGTGATTGCGTGATTGTGATTGTGTCACTGCGATTGTGATTGTGATTGTGATTGTGTGATAGTGATTGTGATTGTGATTGCGTGATTGTGATTGTGTTATTGTGATTGCGTTATTGTGATTCCGTTATTGGGACTGCGTTATTGTGATTGCGTGATTGTGATTGCGTGATTGTGATTGCGTGATTGTGATTGCGTGATTGTGAGTAAGTGACTGTGATTGCGTGATTGTGATTGCGTGATTGTGATTGCGTGATTGTGATTGCGTGATTGTGATTGCGTGATTGTGATTGCGTGATTGTGATTGCGTGATTGTGATTGCGTGATTGTGATTGCGTGATTGTGAATGCGCTATTGTGATTGCGTGATTGTGATTGCGTGATTGTGATTGCGTGACTGTGATTGTGTGATTGTGATTGTGATTGTGTGATTGCGTGACTGTGATTGTGTGATTGTGATTACATGATTGTGATTGTGTGATTGTGGTTGCGTTATTGTGATTGCGTTATTGTGGTTGCGTGATTGTGAATTCGTGATTATGATTGCGTGACTGTGATTGGGTGACTGTGATTGCGTCATTGTGATTGAGTGATTGTGATTGCGTGATTGTGATTGTGTTATTGTGATTGTGTGATTGTGATTGTTTGATTGTGATTGTGTGATTGTGATTGTGTGATAGTGATTGTGTGATTGTGATTGTGTGATTATGATTGTGTGATTGTGATTGTGTGATAGTGATTGTGTGATTGTGATTGAGTGATTGTGATTGCGTGATTGTGATTGCGTGATAGTGATTGCGTGATTGTGTTAGCGAGATTGTGAGTGCGTGATTGTGATTGCGTGATTGTGAGTGCGTGATTGTGATTGCGTGATTGTGATTGCGTGATTGTGATTGCGTGATTGTGATTGCGTGATTGTGATTGCGTGATTGTGATTGCGTGATTGTGATTGCGTGATTGTGATTGTGTTATTGTGATTACGTTATTGTGATTCCGTTATTGTGACTGCGTTATTGTGATTGCGTGATTGTGATTGTGTGATTGTGATTGTGTGATTGCGATTGTGTGATTGTGATTGTGTGATTGTGATTGTGTGATTGTGATTGTGTGATTGTGATTGTGTGATTGTGATTGTGTGATTGTGTGATTGTGATTGTGATTGTGTGATTGTGATTGTGTGATAGTGATTGTGATTGTGATTGCGTGATTGTGATAGCGTGATTGTGATTGCGTCTTTGTGATTGCGTGATTGTGATTGCGTGATTGTGTTAGCGAGATTGTGAGTGCGTGATTGTGATTGCGTGATTGTGAGTGCGTGATTGTGATTACGTGATTGTGATTGCGTGATTGTGATTGCGTGATTGTGATTGCGTGATTGTGATTGCGTGATTGTGATTGCGTGATTGTGATTGCGTGATTGTGATTGTGTTATTGTGATTACGTTATTGTGATTCCGTTATTGTGACTGCGTTATTGTGATTGCGTGATTGTGATTGTGTGATTGTGATTGCGTGATAGTGATTGTGATTGTGATTGCGTGATTGTGCTTGCGTTATTGTGATAGGGTGATTGTGATTGCGTGACTGTGATTGCGTCATTGTGATTGCGTGATTGTGATTGCGCTATTGTGATTGCGTGATTGTGATTGCGTGATTGTGATTGCGTCTTTGTGATTGCGTGATTGTGATTGCGTGATTGTGATTGCGTGATTGTGATTGCGTGATTGTGATTGCGTGATGGTGATTGCGTGATTGTGATTGCGTGATTGTGATTGCGTGATTGTGATTGCGTGATTGTGAGGGCGTGATTGTGATTGCGTGATTGTGATTGCGTGAATGTGATTGCGTGATTGTGATTGCGTGATTGTGATTGCGTGATTGTGATTGCGTGATTGTGATTGCGTGATTGTGATTGCGCTATTGTGATTGCGTGATTGTGATTGCGTGATTGTGATTGCGTGACTGTGATTGTGTGATTGTGATTGTGATTGTGATTGTGTGATTGTGTGATTGTGATTGCATGATTGTGATTGTGTAATTGTGGTTGCGTTATTGTGATTGCGTTATTGTGGTTGCGTGATTGTGAATTCGTGATTATGATTGCGTGATTGTGATTGCGTGATTGTGATTGCGTTATTGGGACTGCGTTATTGTGATTGCGTGATTGTGTTTGCGTGATTGTGAGTGCGAGATTGTGATTGCGTGATTGTGAGTGCGTGATTGTGATTGCATGATTGTGATTGCGTGATTGTGATTGCGTGATTGTGATTGTGATTGTGTGATTATGATTGTGTGATTGTGATTGCGTGATTCTGATTGCGCGATTGTGATTGCGTGATGGTGATTGCGTGATTGTGATTGTGTGATTGTGTTTGTGTGATTGTGATTGCGTGATTGTGAATGCGTGATAGTGTGATTGTGATTGTGATTGTGTGATCGTGATTGTGTGATTGTGATTGCGTGATTGTGATTGCGTGATTGTGAGGGCGTGATTGTGATTGCGTGATTGTGATTGCGTGAATGTGATTGCGTGATTGTGATTGCGTGATTGTGATTGCGTGATTGTGATTGCGTGATTGTGATTGCGTGATTGTGATTGCGCTATTGTGATTGCGTGATTGTGATTGCGTGATTGTGATTGCGTGACTGTGATTGTGTGATTGTGATTGTGATTGTGATTGTGTGATTGTGTGATTGTGATTGCATGATTGTGATTGTGTAATTGTGGTTGCGTTATTGTGATTGCGTTATTGTGGTTGCGTGATTGTGAATTCGTGATTATGATTGCGTGATTGTGATTGTGTTATTGTGATTGTGTGATTGTGATTGTGTGATTGTGATTGTGTGATTGTGATTGTGTGATTGTGATTGTGTGATTGTGATTGTGTGATTGTGATTGTGTGATCGTGATTGTGATTGTGTGATTATGATTGTGTGATTGTGATTGCGTGATTGTGATTGCGTCATTGTGATTGCGTGATTCTGATGGCGCGTTTGTGATTGCGTGATGGTGATTGCGTGATTGTGATTGTGTGATTGTGTTTGTGTGATTGTGATTGCGTGATTGTGAATGCGTGATAGTGTGATTGTGATTGTGATTGTGTGATTGTGATTGTGTGATTGTGATTGTGTGATTGTGATTGTGTGATTGTGATTGTGTGATTGTGATTGTGTGATTGTGATTGTGTGATTGTGATTGTGTGATTGTGATTACGTGATTGTGAGTGCGTGACTGTGATTGCGCTATTGTGATTGCGTGATTGTGATTGCGTGATTGTGATTGCGTGACTGTGATTGTGTGATTGTGATTGTGATTGTGTGACTGTGTGATTGTGATTGTGTGATTGTGATTGCATGATTGTGATTGTGTGATTGTGGTTGCGTTATTGTGATTGCGTTATTGTGGTTGCGTGATTGTGAATTCGTCATTATGATTGCGTTATTGTGATTGGGTGACTGTGATTGCGTCATTGTGATGGCGTGATTGTGATTGCGTGATTGTGATTGTGTTATTGTGATTACGTTATTGTGATTCCGTTATTGTGACTGCGTTATTGTGATTGCGTGATTGTGATTGCGTGACTGTGATTGCGTCATTGTGATTGCGTGATTGTGATTGCGTTATTGTGATTGCGTGATTGTGATTGCGTGATTGTGATTGCGTGATTGTGATTGCGTGATGGTGATTGCGTGATTGTGATTGCGTGATTGTGATTGCGTGATTGTGATTGCGTGATTGTGATTGCGTGATTGTGATTGCGTGATTCTGATTGCGTGATTGTGATTGTGTGATAGTGATTGTGTGATTCTGATTGTGTGATTGTGATTGGGTGATTGTGATTGTGTTATTGCGATTGCGTGATTGTGATTGCGTGATAGTGATTGCGTGATTGTGTTAGCGAGATTGTGAGCGCGTGGTTGTGATTGCGTGATTGTGAGTGCGTGATTGTGATTGCGTGATTGTGATTGCGTGATTGTGATTGCGTGATTGTGATTGCGTGATTGTGATTGCGTGATTGTGATTGTGTTATTGTGATTACGTTATTGTGATTCCGTTATTGTGACTGCGTTATTGTGATTGCGTGATTGTGATTGTGTGATTGTGATTGTGTGATTGTGATTGTGTGATTGTGATTGTGTGATTGTGATTGTGTGATTGCGATTGTGTGATTGTGATTGTGTGATTGTGATTGTGTGATTGTGATTGTGTGATTGTGATTGTGATTGTGTGATTGTGATTGTGTGATTGTGATTGTGTGATAGTGATTGTGATTGTGATTGCGTTATTGTGATTGCGTGATTGTGATTGCGTGGTTGTGATTGTGTGATTGTGATTGTGTGATTGTTATAGTGTGATTGTGATTGTGTGATTGTGATTGTGTGATTGTGATTGTGTGATTGTGATTGTGTGATTGTGATTGTGTGATTGTGATTGTGTGATTGTGATTGTGTGATTGTGATTGTGTGATTGTGATTGTGTGATTGTGATTGTGATTGTGATTGTGTGATAGTGATTGTGATTGTGATTGCGTGATTGTGCTTGCGTTATTGTGATTGCGTGATTGTGATTGCGTGACTGTGATTGCGTCATTGTGATTGCGTGATTGTGATTGCGTGATTGTGATTGCGTGATTGTGATTGCGTCATTTTGATTGCGTGAGTGTGATTGCGTAATTGTGATTGCGTGATTGTGATTGCGTGATTGTGATTGCGTGATGGTGATTGCGTGATTGTGATTGCGTGATTGTGATTGCGTGATTGTGATTGCGTGATTGTGATTGCGTGATTGTGATTGCGTGATTGTGATTGTGTTATTGTGATTACGTTATTGTGATTCCGTTATTGTGACTGCGTTATTGTGATTGCGTGATTGTGATTGTGTGATTGTGATTGTGTGATTGTGATTGTGTGATTGTGATTGTGTGATTGTGATTGTGTGATTGTGATTGTGTGATTGTGATTGTGATTGTGTGATTGTGATTGTGTGATTGTGATTGTGATTGTGTGATTGTGATTGTGTGATAGTGATTGTGATTGTGATTGCGTGATTGTGATAGCGTGATTGTGAGTGCGTCTTTGTGATTGCGTGATTGTGATTGCGTGATTGTGTTAGCGAGATTGTGAGTGCGTGATTGTGATTGCGTGATTGTGAGTGCGTGATTGTGATTACGTGATTGTGATTGCGTGATTGTGATTGCGTGATTGTGATTGCGTGATTGTGATTGCGTGATTGTGATTGCGTGATTGTGATTGCGTGATTGTGATTGCGTGATTGTGATTGTGTTATTGTGATTACGTTATTGTGATTCCGTTATTGTGACTGCGTTATTGTGATTGCGTGATTGTGATTGTGTGATTGTGATTGCGTGATAGTGATTGTGATTGTGATTGCGTGATTGTGCTTGCGTTATTGTGATAGGGTAATTGTGATTGCGTGACTGTGATTGCGTCATTGTGATTGCGTGATTGTGATTGCGCTATTGTGATTGCGTGATTGTGATTGCGTGATTGTGATTGCGTCTTTGTGATTGCGTGATTGTGATTGCGTGATTGTGATTGCGTGATTGTGATTGCGTGATTGTGATTGCGTGATGGTGATTGCGTGATTGTGATTGCGTAATTGTGATTGCGTGATTGTGATTGCGTGATTGTGATTGCGTGATTGTGAGGGCGTGATTGTGATTGCGTGATTGTGATTGCGTGAATGTGATTGCGTGATTGTGATTGCGTGATTGTGATTGCGTGATTGTGATTGCGTGATTGTGATTGCGTGATTGTGATTGCGCTATTGTGATTGCGTGATTGTGATTGCGTGATTGTGATTGCGTGACTGTGATTGGGTGATTGTGATTGTGATTGTGATTGTGTGATTGTGTGATTGTGATTGCATGATTGTGATTGTGTAATTGTGGTTGCGTTATTGTGATTGCGTTATTGTGGTTGCGTGATTGTGAATTCGTGATTATGATTGCGTGATTGTGATTGCGTGATTGTGATTGCGTTATTGGGACTGCGTTATTGTGATTGCGTGATTGTGTTTGCGTGATTGTGAGTGCGAGATTGTGATTGCGTGATTGTGAGTGCGTGATTGTGATTGCATGATTGTGATTGCGTGATTGTGATTGCGTGATTGTGATTGTGATTGTGTGATTATGATTGTGTGATTGTGATTGCGTGATTGTGATTGCGTGATAGTGATTGTGTGATTGTGATTGTGTGATTGTGATTGTGTGATTGTGATTGTGTGATTGTGATTGTGTGATCGTGATTGTGTGATTGTGATTGTGTGATTGTGATTGCGTGATTGTGATTGCGTGATTGTGATTGCGCTATTGTGATTGCGCTATTGGTATTGCGTGATTGTGATTGCGTGATTGTGATTGCGTGATTGTGATTGTGTTATTGTGATTGTGTGACTGTGATTGTGTGATTATGATTGTGTGATAGTGATTGTGTGATTGTGATTGTGTGATTGTGATTGTGTGATTGTGATTGTGTGATTGTGATTGTGTGATTGTGATTGTGTGATTGTGATTGTGTGATTGTGATTGCGTGATTGTGATTGCGTGATTGTGATTGCGCTATTGTGATTGCGCTATTGGTATTGCGTGATTGTGATTGTGTGATTGTGATTGTGTGATTGTGGTTGGGTGATTGTGATTGCGTGACTGTGATTGCGTGATTGTGATTGCGTGATCGTGATTGCGTGATTGTGATTGCGTGATTGTGATTGCGTGATTGTGATTGCGTGATGGTGATTGCGTGATTGTGATTGCGTGATTGTGATTGCGTGATTGTGATTGCGTGATTGTGAGGGCGTGATTGTGATTGCGTGATTGTGATTGCGTGAATGTGATTGCGTGATTGTGATTGCGTGATTGTGATTGCGTGATTGTGATTGCGTGATTGTGATTGCGTGATTGTGATTGCGCTATTGTGATTGCGTGATTGTGATTGCGTGATTGTGATTGCGTGACTGTGATTGTGTGATTGTGATTGTGATTGTGATTGTGTGATTGTGTGATTGTGATTGCATGATTGTGATTGTGTAATTGTGGTTGCGTTATTGTGATTGCGTTATTGTGGTTGCGTGATTGTGAATTCGTGATTATGATTGCGTGATTGTGATTGCGTGATTGTGATTGCGTGATTGTGATTGCGTGATTGTGATTGCGTGATTCTGATTGCGTGATTGTGATTGTGTGATAGTGATTGTGTGATTCTGATTGTGTGATTGTGATTGGGTGATTGTGATTGTGTTATTGTGATTGTGTGATTGTGATTGTGTGATTGTGTGATTGTGTGATTGTGTGATTGTGTGATTGTGTGTTTGTGTGATTGTGTGATTGTGTGAATGTGATTGTGTGATCGTGATTGTGATTATGTGATTGTGATTGTGATTGTGATTGTGATTGTGTTTGTGTGATTCTGATTGTGTGATTGTGTGATTGCGCGATTGCGATTGCGTGATTCTGATTGTGTGATTGTGATTGTGTTATTGTGATTGTGTGATTGTGATTGTGTGATTGTGATTGTGTGATTGTGATTGTGTGATTGTGATTGTGTGATTGTGATTGTGTGATTGTGATTGTGTGATCGTGATTGTGATTGTGTGATTATGATTGTGTGATTGTGATTGCGTGATTGTGATTGCGTCATTGTGATTGCGTGATTCTGATGGCGCGTTTGTGATTGCGTGATGGTGATTGCGTGATTGTGATTGTGTGATTGTGTTTGTGTGATTGTGATTGCGTGATTGTGAATGCGTGATAGTGTGATTGTGATTGTGATTGTGTGATTGTGATTGTGTGATTGTGATTGTGTGATTGTGATTGTGTGATTGTGATTGTGTGATTGTGATTGTGTGATTGTGATTGTGTGATTGTGATTGTGTGATTGTGATTACGTGATTGTGATTGCGTGACTGTGATTGCGCTATTGTGATTGCGTGATTGTGATTGCGTGATTGTGATTGCGTGACTGTGATTGTGTGATTGTGATTGTGATTGTGTGACTGTGTGATTGTGATTGTGTGATTGTGATTGCATGATTGTGATTGTGTGATTGTGGTTGCGTTATTGTGATTGCGTTATTGTGGTTGCGTGATTGTGAATTCGTCATTATGATTGCGTTATTGTGATTGGGTGACTGTGATTGCGTCATTGTGATGGCGTGATTGTGATTGCGTGATTGTGATTGTGTTATTGTGATTACGTTATTGTGATTCCGTTATTGTGACTGCGTTATTGTGATTGCGTGATTGTGATTGCGTGACTGTGATTGCGTCATTGTGATTGCGTGATTGTGATTGCGTTATTGTGATTGCGTGATTGTGATTGCGTGATTGTGATTGCGTGATTGTGATTGCGTGATGGTGATTGCGTGATTGTGATTGCGTGATTGTGATTGCGTGATTGTGATTGCGTGATTGTGATTGCGTGATTGTGATTGCGTGATTGTGATTGCGTGATTCTGATTGCGTGATTGTGATTGTGTGATAGTGATTGTGTGATTCTGATTGTGTGATTGTGATTGGGTGATTGTGATTGTGTTATTGCGATTGCGTGATTGTGATTGCGTGATAGTGATTGCGTGATTGTGTTAGCGAGATTGTGAGCGCGTGGTTGTGATTGCGTGATTCTGATTGCGTGATTGTGATTGCGTGATTGTGATTGCGTGACTGTGATTGCGTCATTGTGATTGCGTGATTCTGATTGCGTGATTCTGATTGCGCGATTGTGATTGCGTGATTGTGATTGTGTGATTGTGTTCGTGTGATTGTGATTGTGTGATTGTGATTGTGTGATTGTGATTGTGTGATTGTGATTGTGTGATTGTGATTGTGTGATTGTGATTGTGTGATTGCGATTGTGTGATTGTGATTGTGTGATTGTGATTGTGTGATTGTGATTGTGTGATTGTGATTGTGTGATTGTGATTGTGATTGTGTGATTGTGATTGTGTGATTGTGATTGTGTGATAGTGATTGTGATTGTGATTGCGTTATTGTGATTGCGTGATTGTGATTGCGTGGTAGTGATTGTGTGATTGTGATTGTGTGATTGTTATAGTGTGATTGTGATTGTGTGATTGTGATTGTGTGATTGTGATTGTGTGATTGTGATTGTGTGATTGTGATTGTGTGATTGTGATTGTGTGATTGTGATTGTGATTGTGATTGTGTGATAGTGATTGTGATTGTGATTGCGTGATTGTGCTTGCGTTATTGTGATTGCGTGATTGTGATTGCGTGACTGTGATTGCGTCATTGTGATTGCGTGATTGTGATTGCGTGATTGTGATTGCGTGATTGTGATTGCGTCATTGTGATTGCGTGAGTGTGATTGCGTAATTGTGATTGCGTGATTGTGATTGCGTGATTGTGATTGCGTGATGGTGATTGCGTGATTGTGATTGCGTGATTGTGATTGCGTGATTGTGATTGCGTGATTGTGATTGCGTGATTGTGATTGCGTGATTGTGATTGTGTTATTGTGATTACGTTATTGTGATTCCGTTATTGTGACTGCGTTATTGTGATTGCGTGATTGTGATTGTGTGATTGTGATTGTGTGATTGTGATTGTGTGATTGTGATTGTGTGATTGTGATTGTGTGATTGTGATTGTGTGATTGTGATTGTGTGATTGTGATTGTGATTGTGTGATTGTGATTGTGTGATTGTGATTGTGATTGTGTGATTGTGATTGTGTGATTGTGATTGTGTTATTGTGATTACGTTATTGTGATTCCGTTATTGTGACTGCGTTATTGTGATTGCGTGATTGTGATTGTGTGATTGTGATTGCGTGATAGTGATTGTGATTGTGATTGCGTGATTGTGCTTGCGTTATTGTGATTACGTGATTGTGATTGCGTGATTGTGATTGCGTGATTGTGATTGCGTGATTGTGATTGCGTGATTGTGATTGCCTGATTGTGATTGCGTGATTGTGATTGCGTGATTGTGATTGTGTTATTGTGATTACGTTATTGTGATTCCGTTATTGTGACTGCGTTATTGTGATTGCGTGATTGTGATTGTGTGATTGTGATTGCGTGATAGTGATTGTGATTGTGATTGCGTGATTGTGCTTGCGTTATTGTGATAGGGTGATTGTGATTGCGTGACTGTGATTGCGTCATTGTGATTGCGTGATTGTGATTGCGCTATTGTGATTGCGTGATTGTGATTGCGTGATTGTGATTGCGTCTTTGTGATTGCGTGATTGTGATTGCGTGATTGTGATTGCGTGATTGTGATTGCGTGATTGTGATTGCGTGATGGTGATTGCGTGATTGTGATTTCGTAATTGTGATTGCGTGATTGTGATTGCGTGATTGTGATTGCGTGATTGTGAGGGCGTGATTGTGATTGCGTGATTGTGATTGCGTGAATGTGATTGCGTGATTGTGATTGCGTGATTGTGATTGCGTGATTGTGATTGCGTGATTGTGATTGCGTGATTGTGATTGCGCTATTGTGATTGCGTGATTGTGATTGCGTGACTGTGATTGGGTGATTGTGATTGTGATTGTGATTGTGTGATTGTGTGATTGTGATTGCATGATTGTGATTGTGTAATTGTGGTTGCGTTATTGTGATTGCGTTATTGTGGTTGCGTGATTGTGAATTCGTGATTATGATTGCGTGATTGTGATTGCGTGATTGTGATTGCGTTATTGGGACTGCGTTATTGTGATTGCGTGATTGTGTTTGCGTGATTGTGAGTGCGAGATTGTGATTGCGTGATTGTGAGTGCGTGATTGTGATTGCATGATTGTGATTGCGTGATTGTGATTGCGTGATTGTGATTGTGATTGTGTGATTATGATTGTGTGATTGTGATTGCGTGATTGTGATTGCGTGATAGTGATTGTGTGATTGTGATTGTGTGATTGTGATTGTGTGATTGTGATTGTGTGATTGTGATTGTGTGATCGTGATTGTGTGATTGTGATTGTGTGATTGTGATTGCGTGATTGTGATTGCGTGATTGTGATTGCGCTATTGTGATTGCGCTATTGGTATTGCGTGATTGTGATTGCGTGATTGTGATTGCGTGATTGTGATTGTGTTATTGTGATTGTGTGACTGTGATTGTGTGATTATGATTGTGTGATAGTGATTGTGTGATTGTGATTGTGTGATTGTGATTGTGTGATTGTGATTGTGTGATTGTGATTGTGTGATTGTGATTGTGTGATTGTGATTGTGTGATTGTGATTGCGTGATTGTGATTGCGTGATTGTGATTGCGCTATTGTGATTGCGCTATTGGTATTGCGTGATTGTGATTGTGTGATTGTGATTGTGTGATTGTGGTTGGGTGATTGTGATTGCGTGACTGTGATTGCGTGATTGTGATTGCGTGATCGTGATTGCGTGATTGTGATTGCGTGATTGTGATTGCGCTATTGTGATTGAGTGATTGTGATTGTGTGATTGTGATTGTGTGACTGTGATTGTGTGATTGTGATTGTGATTGCGTGATTGTGATTGCGTGATTGTGATTGTGTGATTGTGATTGTGTGATTATGATTGTGTGATTGTGATTGTGTGATTGTGATTGTGTGATTGTGATTGAGTGATTGTGATTGCGTGATTGTGATTGCGTGATAGTGATTGCGTGATTGTGTTAGCGAGATTGTGAGTGCGTGATTGTGATTGCGTGATTGTGAGTGCGTGATTGTGATTACGTGATTGTGATTGCGTGATTGTGATTGCGTGATTGTGATTGCGTGATTGTGATTGCGTGATTGTGATTGTGTTATTGTGATTACGTTATTGTGATTCCGTTATTGTGACTGCGTTATTGTGATTGCGTTATTGTGATTCCGTTATTGTGACTGCGTTATTGTGATTGCGTGATTGTGATTGCGTGACTGTGATTGCGTCATTGTGATTGCGTGATTGTGATTGCGTGATTGTGATTGCGTGATTGTGATTGCGTGATTGTGATTGCGTGATTGTGATTGCGTAATTGTGATTGCGTGATTGTGATTGCGTGATTGTGATTGCGTGATTGTGTTTGCGTGATTGTGATTGCGTGATTGTGATTGCGTGATTGTGATTGCGTGATTGTGATTGCGTGATTGTGATTGCGTGATTCTGATTGCGTGATTGTGATTGTGTGATAGTGATTGTGTGATTCTGATTGTGTGATTGTGATTGGGTGATTGTGATTGTGTTATTGTGATTGTGTGATTGTGATTGTGTGATTGTGTGATTGTGTGATTGTGTGAATGTGATTGTGTGATCGTGATTGTGATTATGTGATTGTGATTGTGATTGTGATTGTGATTGCGATTGTGTGATTGTGATTGTGTGATTGTGATTGCGCGATTGCGATTGCGTGAT
Organism: Megachile rotundata; assembly: GCF_050947335.1. NCBI lineage: Eukaryota > Metazoa > Arthropoda > Insecta > Hymenoptera > Megachilidae > Megachile > Megachile rotundata. The sequence goes on from NW_027473402.1 coordinate 42,179, forward strand.
TCTGATTGTGTGATTGTGATTGTGTTATTGTGATTGTGTGATTGTGACTGTGTGATTGTGATTGTGTGATCGTGATTGTGATTATGTGATTATGATTGTGTGATTGTGATTGCGTGATTGTGATTGCGTCATTGTGATTGCGTGATTCTGATTGCGCGATTGTGATTGCGTGATGGTGATTGCGTGATTGTGATTGTGTGATTGTGTTTGTGTGATTGTGATTGCGTGATTGTGAATGCGTGATAGTGTGATTGTGATTGTGATTGTGTGATTGTGATTGTGTGATTGTGATAGTGTGATTGTGATTGCGTGATTGTGATTGCGTGATTGTGATTGCGTGATTGTGATTGCGCTATTGTGATTGCGTGATTGTGATTGCGTGATTGTGATTGCGTGACTGTGATTGTGTGATTGTGATTGTGATTGTGTGATTGTGTGATTGTGATTGCATGATTGTGATTGTGTGATTGTGGTTGCGTTATTGTGATTGCGTTATTGTGGTTGCGTGATTGTGAATTCGTGATTATGATTGCGTGATTGTGATGGGGTGACTGTGATTGCGTCATTGTGATTGAGTGATTGTGATTGTGTGATTGTGATTGTGTGATTGTGATTGTGTGATTGTGATTGTGTGATTGTGATTGTGTGATTGTGATTGTGTGATTGTGATTGTGTGATTGTGATTGTGTGATTGTGATTGTGTGATTGTGATTGTGTGATTGTGATTGTGTGATTGTGATTGTGTGATTGTGATTGTGTGATTGTGATTGTGTGATTGTGATTGTGTGATTGTGATTGTGTGATTGTGATTGTGTGATTGTGATTGTGTGATTGTGATTGTATGATTGTGATTGCGTGATTGTGATTGCGTGATTGTGATTGCATGATTGTGATTGCGTGATTCTGATTGCGTGATTGTGATTGTGTGATAGTGATTGTGTGATTCTGATTGTGTGATTGTGATTGGGTGATTGTGATTGTGTTATTGTGATTGTGTGATTGTGATTGTGTGATTGTGTGATTGTGTGATTGTGTGATTGTGTGATTGTGTGAATGTGATTGTGGGATCGTGATTGTGATTATGTGATTGTGATTGTGATTGTGATTGTGATTGTGATTGTGTGATTGTGATTGCGTCATTGTGATTGCGTGATGCTGATTGCGCCTTTGTGATTGCGTGATGGTGATTGCGTGATTGTGATTGTGTGATTGTGTTTGTGTGATTGTGATTGCGTGATTGTGATTGTGTGATTGTGATTGTGTGATTGTGATTGTGTGATTGTGATTGTGTGATTGTGATTGCGTGATTGTGATTGCGTGATTGTGATTGCGTCATTGTGATTGCGTGATTCTGATTGCGCGATTGTGATTGCGTGATGGTGATTGCGTGATTGTGATTGTGTGATTGTGTTTGTGTGATTGTGATTGCGTGATTGTGAATGCGTGATAGTGTGATTGTGATTGTGATTGTGTGATTGTGATTGTGTGATTGTGATAGGGTGATTGTGATTGCGCTATTGTGATTGCGTGATTGTGATTGCGTGATTGTGATTGCGTGACTGTGATTGTGTGATTGTGATTGTGATTGTGTGATTGTGTGATTGTGATTGCATGATTGTGATTGTGTGATTGTGGTTGCGTTATTGTGATTGCGTTATTGTGGTTGCGTGATTGTGAATTCGTGATTATGATTGCGTGATTGTGATGGGGTGACTGTGATTGCGTCATTGTGATTGAGTGATTGTGATTGTGTGATTGTGATTGTGTGATTGTGATTGTGTGATTGTGATTGTGTGATTGTGATTGTGTGATTGTGATTGTGTGATTGTGATTGTGTGATTGTGATTGTGTGATTGTGATTGTGTGATTGTGATTGTGTGATTGTGATTGTGTGATTGTGATTGTGTGATTGTGATTGTGTGATCGTGATTGTGATTGTGTGATTATGATTGTGTGATTGTGATTGAGTGATTGTGATTGCGTCATGGTGATTGCGTGATTCTGATGGCGCGTTTGTGATTGCGTGATGGTGATTGCGTGATTGTGATTGTGTGATTGTGTTTGTGTGATTGTGATTGCGTGATTGTGAATGCGTGATAGTGTGATTGTGATTGTGATTGCGTGATTGTGATTGCGTGACTGTGATTGTGTGATTGTGATTGTGATTGTGTGACTGTGTGATTGTGATTGTGTGATTGTGATTGCATGATTGTGATTGTGTGATTGTGGTTGCGTTATTGTGATTGCGTTGTTGTGGTTGCGTGATTGTGAATTCGTCATTATGATTGCGTTATTGTGATTGGGTGACTGTGATTGCGTCATTGTGATTGAGTGATTGTGATTGTGTGATTGTGATTGTGTGATTGTGATTGTGTGATTGTGATTGTGTGATTGTGATTGTGTGATTGTGATTGTGTGATTGTGATTGTGTGATTGTGATTGTGTGATTGTGATTGTGTGATTGTGATTGTGTGATTGTGATTGTGTGATTGTGATTGTGTGATTGTGATTGTGTGATTGTGATTGTGTGATTGTGATTGTGTGATTGTGATTGTGTGATTGTGATTGTGTGATTGTGATTGCGTGATTGTGATTGCGTGATGGTGATTGCGTGATTGTGATTGCGTGATTGTGATTGCGTGATTGTGATTGCGTGATTGTGATTGCGTGATTGTGATTGCGTGATTCTGATTGCGTGATTGTGATTGTGTGATAGTGATTGTGTGATTCTGATTGTGTGATTGTGATTGGGTGATTGTGATTGTGTTATTGTGATTGTGTGATTGTGATTGTGTGATTGTGTGATTGTGTGATTGTGTGATTGTGTGAATGTGATTGTGTGATCGTGATTGTGATTATGTGATTGTGATTGTGATTGTGTGATTGTGATTGCGCGATTGCGATTGCGTGATTCTGATTGTGTGATTGTGATTGTGTTATTGTGATTGTGTGATTGTGATTGTGTGATTGTGATTGTGTGATCGTGATTGTGATTGTGTGATTATGATTGTGTGATTGTGATTGCGTGATTGTGATTGCGTCATTGTGATTGCGTGATTCTGATTGCGCGATTGTGATTGCGTGATGGTGATTGCGTGATTGTGATTGCGTGATTGTGATTGTGTGATTGTGATTGTGTGATTGTGATTGTATGATTGTGATTGCGTGATTGTGATTGCGTGATTGTGATTGCGTGATTGTGATTGCGTGATTCTGATTGCGTGATTGTGATTGTGTGATAGTGATTGTGTGATTCTGATTGTGTGATTGTGATTGGGTGATTGTGATTGTGTTATTGTGATTGTGTGATTGTGATTGTGTGATTGTGTGATTGTGTGATTGTGTGATTGTGTGATTGTGTGATTGTGTGATTGTGTGAATGTGATTGTGTGATCGTGATTGTGATTATGTGATTGTGATTGTGATAGTGATTGTGTGATTGGGATTGTGTGATTGTGATTGCGCGATTGCGATTGCGTGATTCTGATTGTGTGATTGTGATTGTGTTATTGTGATTGTGTGATTGTGATTGTGTGATTGTGATTGTGTGATTGTGATTGTGTGATCGTGATTGTGTGATCGTGATTGTGATTATGTGATTGTGATTGTGATTGTGATTGTGATTGTGATTGTGATTGTGTGATTGTGATTGTGTGATTGTGATTGTGTGATTGTGATTGCGCGATTGCGATTGCGTGATTCTGATTGTGTGATTGTGATTGTGTTATTGTGATTGTGTTATTGTGATTGTGTGATTGTGATTGTGTGATTGTGATTGTGTGATTGTGATTGTGTGATTGTGATTGTGTGATCGTGATTGTGATTGTGTGATTATGATTGTGTGATTGTGATTGCGTGATTGTGATTGCGTCATTGTGATTGCGTGATTCTGATGGCGCGTTTGTGATTGCGTGATGGTGATTGCGTGATTGTGATTGTGTGATTGTGTTTGTGTGATTGTGATTGCGTGATTGTGAATGCGTGATAGTGTGATTGTGATTGTGATTGTGTGATTGTGATTGTGTGATTGCGATTGTGTGATTGTGATTACGTGATTGTGATTGCGTGACTGTGATTGCGCTATTGTGATTGCGTGATTGTGATTGCGTGATTGTGATTGCGTGACTGTGATTGTGTGATTGTGATTGCGATTGTGTGACTGTGTGATTGTGATTGTGTGATTGTGATTGCATGATTGTGATTGTGTGATTGTGGTTGCGTTATTGTGATTGCGTTATTCTGGTTGCGTGATTGTGAATTCGTCATTATGATTGCGTTATTGTGATTGGGTGACTGTGATTGCGTCATTGTGATTGAGTGATTGTGATTGTGTGATTGTGATTGTGTGATTGTGATTGTGTGATTGTGATTGTGTGATTGTGATTGTGTGATTGTGATTGTGTGATTGTGATTGTGTGATTGTGATTGTGTGATTGTGATTGTGTGATTGTGATTGTGTGATTGTGATTGTGTGATTGTGATTGTGTGATTGTGATTGTGTGATTGTGATTGTGTGATTGTGATTGTGTGATTGTGATTGTGTGATTGTGATTGTGTGATTGTGATTGTGCGATTGTGATTGTGCGATTGTGATTGTGCGATTGTGATTGTGTGATTGTGTGATTGTGATTGTGTGATTGTGATTGTGTGATTGTGATTGTGTGATTGTGATTGTGTGATTGTGATTGTGTGATTGTGATTGTGTGATTGTGATTGTGTGATTGTGATTGTGTGATTGTGATTGTGTGATTGTGATTGTGTGATTGTGATTGTGTGATTGTGATTGTGTGATTGTGATTGTGTGATTGTGATTGTGTGATTGTGATTGTGTGATTGTGATTGTGTGATTGTGATTGTGTGATTGTGATTGTATGATTGTGATTGTGTGATTGTGATTGTGTGATTGTGATTGTGTGATTGTGATTGTGTGATTGTGATTGTGTGATTGTGATTGCGTGATTGTGATTGCGTGATTGTGATTGCGTCATTGTGATTGCGTGATGCTGATTGCGCCTTTGTGATTGCGTGATGGTGATTGCGTGATTGTGATTGTGTGATTGTGTTTGTGTGATTGTGATTGCGTGATTGTGATTGTGTGATTGTGATTGTGTGATTGTGATTGTGTGATTGTGATTGTGTGATTGTGATTGTGTGATTGTGATTGCGTGATTGTGATTGCGTGATTGTGATTGCGTGATTGTGATTGCGTGATTCTGATTGCGTGATTGTGATTGTGTGATAGTGATTGTGTGATTCTGATTGTGTGATTGTGATTGGGTGATTGTGATTGTGTTATTGTGATTGTGTGATTGTGATTGTGTGATTGTGTGATTGTGTGATTGTGTGAATGTGATTGTGTGATCGTGATTGTGATTATGTGATTGTGATTGTGATTGTGATTGTGATTGTGATTGTGTGATTGTGATTGTGTGATAGTGATTGCGCGATTGCGATTGCGTGACTCTGATTGTGTGATTGTGATTGTGTTATTGTGATTGTGTGATTGTGATTGTGTGATTGTGATTGTGTGATTGTGATTGTGTGATCGTGATTGTGATTGTGTGATTATGATTGTGTGATTGTGATTGCGTGATTGTGATTGCGTCATTGTGATTGCGTGATTCTGATGGCGCGTTTGTGATTACGTGATGGTGATTGCGTGATTGTGATTGTGTGATAGTGTTTGTGTGATTGTGATTGCGTGATTGTGAATGCGTGATAGTGTGATTGTGATTGTGATTGTGTGATTGTGATTGTGTGATTGTGATTGTGTGATTGTGATTGTGTGATTGTGATTACGTGATTGTGATTGCGTGACTGTGATTGCGCTATTGTGATTGCGTGATTGTGATTGCGTGATTGTGATTGCGTGACTGTGATTGTGTGATTGGGATTCCGTGATTGCGATTGCGTGATTGCGATTGCGTGATTGCGATTGCGTGATTGCGATTGCGTGATTGCGATTGCGTGATTGCGATTGCGTGATTGCGATTGCGTGATTGCGATTGCGTGATTGCGATTGCGTGATTGCGATTGCGTGATTGTGATTGCGTGATTGTGATTGCGTGATTGTGATTGCGTGATTGTGATTGCGTGATTGTGATTGCGTGATTGTGATTGTGTCACTGCGATTGTGATTGTGATTGTGATTGTGTGATAGTGATTGTGATTGTGATTGCGTGATTGTGATTGTGTTATTGTGATTCCGTTATTGGGACTGCGTTATTGTGATTGCGTGATTGTGATTGCGTGATTGTGATTGCGTGATTGTGATTGCGTGATTGTGATTGCGTGATTGTGATTGCGTGATTGTGATTGCGTGATTGTGATTGCGTGATTGTGATTGCGTGATTGTGATTGCGTGATTGTGATTGCGTCATTGTGATTGCGTCATTGTGATTGCGTCATTGTGATTGCGTGATTGTGATTGCGTGATTGTGATTGCGTGATTGTGATTGCGTGATTGTGATTGCGTGATTGTGATTGCGTGATTGTGATTGCGTGATTGTGATTGCGTGATTGTGATTGCGTGATTCTGATTGCGTGATTGTGATTGTGTGATAGTGTGATTGTGACTGTGATTGTGTGATTGTGATTGTGTGATTGTGATAGTGTGATTGTGATTGCGTGATTGTGATTGCGTGATTGTGATTGTGTGATTGCGATTGTGTGATTGTGATTGTGTGATTGTGATTGTGTGATTGTGATTGTGTGATTGTGATTGTGTGATTGTGATTGTGTGATTGTGATTATGTGATGGTGATTGTGTGATTGTGATTGTGTGATTGTGATTGTATGATTGTGATTGCGTGATTGTGATTGCGTGATTGTGATTGCGTGATTGTGATTGCGTGATTGTGATTGCGTGATTCTGATTGCGTGATTGTGATTGTGTGATAGTGATTGTGTGATTCTGATTGTGTGATTGTGATTGGGTGATTGTGATTGTGTTATTGTGATTGTGTGATTGTGATTGTGTGATTGTGTGATTGTGTGATTGTGTGATTGTGTGATTGTGTGATTGTGTGATTGTGTGATTGTGTGATTGTGTGATTGTGTGAATGTGATTGTGTGATCGTGATTGTGATTGTGATTGTGATTGTGATTGTGATTGTGGTTGTGATTGTGTGATTGTGATTGTGTGATTGTGATTGCGCGATTGCGATTGCGTGATTCTGATTGTGTGATTGCGATTGTGTTATTGTGATTGTGTGATTGTGATTGTGTGATTGTGATTGTGTGATTGTGATTGTGTGATTGTGATTGTGTGATTGTGATTGTGTGATCGTGATTGTGATTGTGTGATTATGATTGTGTGATTGTGATTGCGTGATTGTGATTGCGTCATTGTGATTGCGTGATTCTGATGGCGCGTTTGTGATTGCGTGATGGTGATTGCGTGATTGTGATTGTGTGATTGTGTTTGTGTGATTGTGATTGCGTGATTGTGAATGCGTGATAGTGTGATTGTGATTGTGATTGTGTGATTGTGATTGTGTGATTGTGATTGTGTGATTGTGATTGTGTGATTGTGATTACGTGATTGTGATTGCGTGACTGTGATTGCGCTATTGTGATTGCGTGATTGTGATTGCGTGATTGTGATTGCGTGACTGTGATTGTGTGATTGTGATTGTGATTGTGTGACTGTGTGATTGTGATTGTGTGATTGTGATTGCATGATTGTGATTGTGTGATTGTGGTTGCGTTATTGTGATTGCGTTATTGTGGTTGCGTGATTGTGAATTCGTCATTATGATTGCGTTATTGTGATTGGGTGACTGTGATTGCGTCATTGTGATTGAGTGATTGTGATTGTGTGATTGTGATTGTGTGATTGTGATTGTGTGATTGTGATTGTGATTGTGTGATTGTGATTGTGTGATTGTGATTGTGTGATTGTGATTGTGTGATTGTGATTGTGTGATTGTGATTGTGTGATTGTGATTGTGTGATTGTGATTGTGTGATTGTGATTGTGTGATTGTGATTGTGTGATTGTGATTGCGTGATTGTGATTGCGTGATTGTGATTGCGTGATTGTGATTGCGTCATTGTGATTGTGTGATGCTGATTGCGCCTTTGTGATTGCGTGATGGTGATTGCGTGATTGTGATTGTGTGATTGTGTTTGTGTGATTGTGATTGCGTGATTGTGATTGTGTGATTGTGATTGTGTGATTGTGATTGTGTGATTGTGATTGTGTGATTGTGATTGTGTGATTGTGATTGCGTGATTGTGATTGCGTGATTGTGATTGCGTGATTGTGATTGCGTGATTCTGATTGCGTGATTGTGATTGTGTGATAGTGATTGTGTGATTCTGATTGTGTGATTGTGATTGGGTGATTGTGATTGTGTTATTGTGATTGTGTGATTGTGATTGTGTGATTGTGTGATTGTGTGATTGTGTGATTGTGTGAATGTGATTGTGTGATCGTGATTGTGATTATGTGATTGTGATTGTGATTGTGATTGTGATTGTGATTGTGTGATTGTGATTGTGTGATTGTGATTGCGCGATTGCGATTGCGTGATTCTGATTGTGTGATTGTGATTGTGTTATTGTGATTGTGTGATTGTGATTGTGTGATTGTGATTGTGTGATTGTGATTGTGTGATTGTGATTGTGTGATTGTGATTGTGTGATTGTGATTGTGTGATCGTGATTGTGATTGTGTGATTATGATTGTGTGATTGTGATTGCGTGATTGTGATTGCGTCATTGTGATTGCGTGATTCTGATGGCGCGTTTGTGATTACGTGATGGTGATTGCGTGATTGTGATTGTGTGATAGTGTTTGTGTGATTGTGATTGCGTGATTGTGAATGCGTGATAGTGTGATTGTGATTGTGATTGTGTGATTGTGATTGTGTGATTGTGATTGTGTGATTGTGATTACGTGATTGTGATTGCGTGACTGTGATTGCGCTATTGTGATTGCGTGATTGTGATTGCGTGATTGTGATTGCGTGACTGTGATTGTGTGATTGCGATTGCGTGATTGCGATTGCGTGATTGCGATTGCGTGATTGCGATTGCGTGATTGCGATTGCGTGTTTGCGATTGCGTGATTGCGATTGCGTGATTGCGATTGCGTGATTGTGATTGCGTGATTGTGATTGCGTGATTGTGATTGCGTGATTGTGATTGCGTGATTGTGATTGCGTGATTGTGATTGCGTGATTGTGATTGTGTCACTGCGATTGTGATTGTGATTGTGATTGTGTGATAGTGATTGTGATTGTGATTGCGTGATTGTGATTGTGTTATTGTGATTCCGTTATTGGGACTGCGTTATTGTGATTGCGTGATTGTGATTGCGTGATTGTGATTGCGTGATTGTGATTGCGTGATTGTGATTGCGTGATTGTGATTGCGTGATTGTGATTGCGTGATTCTGATTGCGTGATTGTGATTGTGTGATAGTGTGATTGTGATTGTGATTGTGTGATTGTGATTGTGTGATTGTGATAGTGTGATTGTGATTGCGTGATTGTGATTGCGTGATTGTGATTGTGTGATTGCGATTGTGTGATTGTGATTGTGTGATTGTGATTGTGTGATTGTGATTGTGTGATTGTGATTGTGTGATTGTGATTGTGTGATTGTGATTGTGTGATGGTGATTGTGTGATTGTGATTGTGTGATTGTGATTGTATGATTGTGATTGCGTGATTGTGATTGCGTGATTGTGATTGCGTGATTGTGATTGCGTGATTGTGATTGCGTGATTCTGATTGCGTGATTGTGATTGTGTGATAGGGATTGTGTGATTCTGATTGTGTGATTGTGATTGGGTGATTGTGATTGTGTTATTGTGATTGTGTGATTGTGATTGTGTGATTGTGTGATTGTGTGATTGTGTGATTGTGTGATTGTGTGATTGTGTGAATGTGATTGTGTGATCGTGATTGTGATTGTGATTGTGATTGTGATTGTGATTGTGGTTGTGATTGTGTGATTGTGATTGTGTGATTGTGATTGCGCGATTGCGATTGCGTGATTCTGATTGTGTGATTGTGATTGTGTTATTGTGATTGTGTGATTGTGATTGTGTGATTGTGATTGTGTGATTGTGATTGTGTGATTGTGATTGTGTGATTGTGATTGTGTGATCGTGATTGTGATTGTGTGATTATGATTGTGTGATTGTGATTGCGTGATTGTGATTGCGTCATTGTGATTGCGTGATTCTGATGGCGCGTTTGTGATTGCGCGATGGTGATTGCGTGATTGTGATTGTGTGATTGTGTTTGTGTGATTGTGATTGCGTGATTGTGAATGCGTGATAGTGTGATTGTGATTGTGATTGTGTGATTGTGATTGTGTGATTGTGATTGTGTGATTGTGATTGTGTGATTGTGATTGTGTGATTGTGATTACGTGATTGTGATTGCGTGACTGTGATTGCGCTATTGTGATTGCGTGATTGTGATTGCGTGATTGTGATTGCGTGACTGTGATTGTGTGATTGTGATTGTGATTGTGTGACTGTGTGATTGTGATTGTGTGATTGTGATTGCATGATTGTGATTGTGTGATTGTGGTTGCGTTATTGTGATTGCGTTATTGTGGTTGCGTGATTGTGAATTCGTCATTATGATTGCGTTATTGTGATTGGGTGACTGTGATTGCGTCATTGTGATTGAGTGATTGTGATTGTGTGATTGTGATTGTGTGATTGTGATTGTGTGATTGTGATTGTGTGATTGTGATTGTGATTGTGTGATTGTGATTGTGTGATTGTGATTGTGTGATTGTGATTGTGTGATTGTGATTGTGTGATTGTGATTGTGTGATTGTGATTGTGTGATTGTGATTGTGTGATTGTGATTGTGTGATTGTGATTGTGTGATTGTGATTGTGTGATTGTGATTGTGTGATTGTGATTGTGTGATTGTGATTGTGTGATTGTGATTGTGTGATTGTGATTGTGTGATTGTGATTGTGTGATTGTGATTGTGTGATTGTGATTGTGTGATTGTGATTGTGTGATTGTGATTGTGTGATTGTGATTGTGTGATTGTGATTGTGTGATTGTGATTGTGTGATTGTGATTGTGTGATTGTGATTGTGTGATTGTGATTGTGTGATTGTGATTGTGTGATTGTGATTGTGTGATTGTGATTGTGTGATTGTGATTGTGTGATTGTGATTGTGTGATTGTGATTGTGTGATTGTGATTGTGTGATTGTGATTGTGTGATTGTGATTGTGTGATTGTGATTGCGTGATTGTGATTGCGTGAATGTGATTGCGTCATTGTGATTGCGTGATTCTGATTGCGCGATTGTGATTGCGTGATGGTGATTGCGTGATTGTGATTGTGTGATTGTGTTTGTGTGATTGTGATTGCGTGATTGCTAATGCGTGATAGTGTGATTGTGATTGTTATTGTGTGATTGTGATTGTGTGATTGTGATAGTGTGATTGTGATTGCGTGATTGTGATTGCGTGATTGTGATTGCGTGATTGTGATTGCGCTATTGTGATTGCGTGATTGTGATTGCGTGATTGTGATTGCGTGACTGTGATTGTGTGATTGTGATTGTGATTGTGTGATTGTGTGATTGTGATTGCATGATTGTGATTGTGTGATTGTGGTTGCGTTATTGTGATTGCGTTATTGTGGTTGCGTGATTGTGAATTCGTGATTATGATTGCGTGATTGTGATGGGGTGACTGTGATTGCGTCATTGTGATTGAGTGATTGTGATTGTGTGATTGTGATTGTGTGATTGTGATTGTGTGATTGTGATTGTGTGATTGTGATTGTGTGATTGTGATTGTGTGATTGTGATTGTGTGATTGTGATTGTGTGATTGTGATTGTGTGATTGTGATTGTGTGATTGTGATTGTGTGATTGTGATTGTATGATTGTGATTGCGTGATTGTGATTGCGTGATTGTGATTGTGTGATTGTGATTGCGTGATTCTGATTGCGTGATTGTGATTGTGTGATAGTGATTGTGTGATTCTGATTGTGTGATTGTGATTGGGTGATTGTGATTGTGTTATTGTGATTGTGTGATTGTGATTGTGTGATTGTGTGATTGTGTGATTGTGTGATTGTGTGATTGTGTGATTGTGTGATTGTGTGATTGTGTGAATGTGATTGTGTGATCGTGATTGTGATTATGTGATTGTGATTGTGATTGTGATTGTGATTGTGATTGTGATTGTGATTGTGTGATTGTGATTGTGTGATTGTGATTGCGCGATTGCGATTGCGTGATTCTGATTGTGTGATTGTGATTGTGTTATTGTGATTGTGTGATTGTGATTGTGTGACTGTGATTGTGTGATTGTGATTGTGTGATTGTGATTGTGTGATTGTGATTGTGTGATCGTGATTGTGATTGTGTGATTATGATTGTGTGATTGTGATTGCGTGATTGTGATTGCGTCATTGTGATTGCGTGATTCTGATGGCGCGTTTGTGATTGCGTGATGGTGATTGCGTGATTGTGATTGTGTGATTGTGTTTGTGTGATTGTGATTGCGTGATTGTGAATGCGTGATAGTGTGATTGTGATTGTGATTGTGTGATTGTGATTGTGTGATTGTGATTGTGTGATTGTGATTGTGTGATTGTGATTGTGTGATTGTGATTGTGTGATTGTGATTGTGTGATTGTGATTGTGTGAATGTAATTGTGAGATTGTGATTGTGTGATTGTGATTGCGTGATTGTGATTGCGTGATTGTGATTGCGTCATTGTGATTGCGTGATTCTGATTGCGCGATTGTGATTGCGTGATGGTGATTGCGTGATTGTGATTGTGTGATTGTGTTTGTGTGATTGTGATTGCGTGATTGTTAATGCGTGATAGTGTGATTGCGTGATTGTGATTGTGTGATTGTGATTGTGTGATTGCGATAGTGTGATTGTGATTGCGTGATTGTGATTGCGTGATTGTGATTGCGTGATTGTGATTGCGTGATTGGGATTCCGTGATTGCGATTGCGTGATTGTGATTGCGTGATTGTGATTGCGTGATGGTGATTGCGTGATTGTGATTGCGTGATTGTGATTGCGTGATTGTGATTGCGTGATTGCGATTGCGTGATTGCGATTGCGTGATTGCGATTGCGTGATTGCGATTGCGTGATTGGGATTCGGTGATTGTGATTGTGTTATTGTGATTGTGTGATTGTGATTGTGTGATTGTGTGATTGTGTGATTGTGTGATTGTGTGAATGTGATTGTGTGATCGTGATTGTGATTATGTGATTGTGATTGTCATTGTGATTGTGATTGTGATTGTGTGATTGTGATTGTGTGATTGTGATTGCGCGATTGCGATTGCGTGATTCTGATTGTGTGATTGTGATTGTGTTATTGTGATTGTGTGATTGTGATTGTGTGATTGTGATTGTGTGATTGTGATTGTGTGATCGTGATTGTGATTGTGTGATTATGATTGTGTGATTGTGATTGCGTGATTGTGATTGCGTCATTGTGATTGCGTGATTCTGATGGCGCGTTTGTGATTGCGTGATGGTGATTGCGTGATTGTGATTGTGTGATTGTGTTTGTGTGATTGTGATTGCGTGATTGTGAATGCGTGATAGTGTGATTGTGATTGTGATTGTGTGATTGTGATTGTGTGATTGTGATTGTGTGATTGTGATTACGTGATTGTGATTGCGTGACTGTGATTGCGCTATTGTGATTGCGTGATTGTGATTGCGTGATTGTGATTGCGTGACTGTGATTGTGTGATTGTGATTGTGATTGTGTGACTGTGTGATTGTGATTGTGTGATTGTGATTGCATGATTGTGATTGTGTGATTGTAGTTGCGTTATTGTGATTGCGTTATTCTGGTTGCGTGATTGTGAGTTCGTCATTATGATTGCGTTATTGTGATTGGGTGACTGTGATTGCGTCATTGTGATTGAGTGATTGTGATTGTGTGATTGTGATTGTGTGATTGTGATTGTGTGATTGTGATTGTGTGATTGTGATTGTGTGATTGTGATTGTGTGATTGTGATTGTGTGATTGTGTGATTGTGATTGTGTGATTGTGATTGTGTGATTGTGATTGTGTGATTGTGATTGTGTGATTGTGATTGTGTGATTGTGATTGTGTGATTGTGTTGTGTGATTGTGATTGTGTGATTGTGATTGTGTGATTGTGATTGTGTGATTGTGATTGTGTGATTGTGATTGTGTGATTGTGTGATTGTGATTGTGTGATTGTGATTGTGTGATTGTGATTGTGTGATTGTGATTGTGTGATTGTGATTGTGTGATTGTGATTGTGTGATTGTGATTGTGTGATTGTGATTGTGTGATTGTGATTGTGTGATTGTGATTGTGTGATTGTGATTGTGTGATTGTGATTGTGCGATTGTGATTGCGTGATTATGATTGCGTCATTGTGATTGCGTCATTGTGATTGCGTGATGCTGATTGCGCCTTTGTGATTGCGTGATGGTGATTGCGTGATTGTGATTGTGTGATTGTGTTTGTGTGATTGTGATTGCGTGATTGTGATTGTGTGATTGTGATTGTGTGATTGTGATTGTGTGATTGTGATTGTGTGATTGTGATTGCGTGATTGTGATTGCGTGATTGTGATTGCGTGATTGTGATTGCGTGATTCTGATTGCGTGATTGTGATTGTGTGATAGTGATTGTGTGATTCTGATTGTGTGATTGTGATTGTGTGATTGTGATTGTGTTATTGTGATTGTGTGATTGTGATTGTGTGATTGTGTGATTGTGTGATTGTGTGAATGTGATTGTGTGATCGTGATTGTGATTATGTGATTGTGATTGTGATTGTGATTGTGATTGTGATTGTGATTGTGTGGTTGTGATTGTGTGATTGTGATTGCGCGATTGCGATTGCGTGATTCTGATTGTGTGATTGTGATTGTGTTATTGTGATTGTGTGATTGTGATTGTGTGATTGTGATTGTGTGATTGTGATTGTGTGATTGTGATTGTGTGATTGTGATTGTGTGATTGTGATTGTGTGATCGTGATTGTGATTGTGTGATTATGATTGTGTGATTGTGATTGCGTGATTGTGATTGCGTCATTGTGATTGCGTGATTCTGATGGCGCGTTTGTGATTACGTGACGGTGATTGCGTGATTGTGATTGTGTGATAGTGTTTGTGTGATTGTGATTGCGTGATTGTGAATGGGTGATAGCGTGATTGTGATTGTGATTGTGTGATTGTGATTTTGTGATTGTGATTGCGTGATTGTGATTGCGTGATTGTGATTGTGTCACTGCGATTGTGATTGTGATTGTGATTGTGTGATAGTGATTGTGATTGTGATTGCGTGATTGTGATTGTGTTATTGTGATTGCGTTATTGTGATTCCGTTATTGGGACTGCGTTATTGTGATTGCGTGATTGTGATTGCGTGATTGTGATTGCGTGATTGTGATTGTGATTGCATGATTGTGATTGCGTGATTGTGATTGCGTGATTGTGATTGCGTGATTGTGATGCGTGATTGCGATTGCGTGACTGCGATTGCGTGATTGTGGTTGCGTGATTGTGATTGCGTTATTGGGACTGCGTTATTGTGAGTGCGTGATTGTGTTTGCGTGATTGTGATTGCGTGATTGTGATTGCGTGATTGTGATTGTGATTGTGTGATTATGATTGTGTGATTGTGATTGTGTGATTGTGATTGCGTGATTGTGATTGCGTGATTCTGATTGCGTGATTCTGATTGCGAGATTGTGATTGCGTGATTGTGATTGCGTGATTGTGATTGCGGGATTGTGATTGTGTTATTGTGATTGCGTTATTGTGATTCCGTTATTGGGACTGCGTTATTGTGATTGCGTGATTGTGATTGCGTGATTGTGATTGCGTGATTGTGATTGCGTGATTGTGATTGTGATTGTGTGATTATGATTGTGTGATTGTGATTGTGTGATTGTGATTGCGTGATTGTGATTGCGTGATTCTGATTGCGTGATTCTGATTGCGAGATTGTGATTGCGTGATTGTGATTGCGTGATTGTGATTGCGGGATTGTGATTGTGTTATTGTGATTGCGTTATTGTGATTCCGTTATTAGGACTGCGTTATTGTGATTGCGTGATTGTGATTGCGTGATTGTGATTGCGTGATTGTGATTGCGTGATTGTGATTGCCTGATTGTGATTGCGTGACTGTGATTGCGTGATTGTGATTGCGTGATTGTGATTGCGTGATTGTGATTGCGTGATTGTGATTGCGTGATTGTGATTGCGTGATTGTGATTGCGTGATTGTGATTGCGTGATTGTGATTGCGTGATTGTGATTGCGTGATTGTGATTGCGTGATTGTGATTGTGTGATTGTGATTGTGTCACTGCGATTGTGATTGTGATTGTGATTGTGTGATAGTGATTGTGATTGTGATTGCGTGATTGTGATTGTGTTATTGTGATTGCGTTATTGTGATTCCGTTATTGGGACTGCGTTATTGTGATTGCGTGATTGTGATTGCGTGATTGTGATTGCGTGATTGTGATTGCGTGACTGTGATTGCGTGATTGTGATTGCGTGATTGTGATTGCGTCATTGTGATTGCGTCATTGTGATTGCGTCATTGTGATTGCGTCATTGTGATTGCGTCTTTGTGATTGCGTGATTGTGATTGCGTGATTGTGATTGCGCGATTGTGATTGCGTGATTGTGATTGCGTGATTGTGATTGCGTGATTGTGATTGCGTGATTGTGATTGCGTGATTGTGATTGCGTGATTGTGATTGCGTGATTGTGATTGCGTGATTCTGATGGCGCGTTTGTGATTGCGTGATGGTGATTGCGTGATTGTGATTGTGTGATTGTGTTTGTGTGATTGTGATTGTGTGATTGTGGTTGCGTTATTGTGATTGCGTTATTGTGGTTGCGTGATTGTGAATTCGTGATTCTGATTGCGCGATTGTGATTGCGTGGTGGTGATTGCGTGATTGTGATTGTGTGATTGTGTTTGTGTGATTGTGATTGCGTGATTGTGAATGCGTGATAGTGTGATTGTGATTGTGATTGCGTGATTGTGATTGCGTGATTGTGATTGCGGGATTGTCATTGTGTTATTGTGATTGCGTTATTGTGATTCCGTTATTGGGACTGCGTTATTGTGATTGCGTGATTGTGATTGTGTGATTGTGATTTTGTGATTGTGATTGCGTGATTGTGATTGCGTGATTGTGATTGTGTCACTGCGATTGTGATTGTGATTGTGATTGTGTGATAGTGATTGTGATTGTGATTGCGTGATTGTGATTGTGTTATTGTGATTGCGTTATTGTGATTCCGTTATTGGGACTGCGTTATTGTGATTGCGTGATTGTGATTGCGTGATTGTGATTGCGTGATTGTGATTGCGTGATTGTGATTGTGATTGCGTGATTGTGATTGCGTGATTGTGATTGTGTCACTGCGATTGTAATTGTGATTGTGATTGTGTGATAGTGATTGTGATTGTGATTGCGTGATTGTGATTGTGTTATTGTGATTGCGTTATTGTGATTCCGTTATTGGGACTGCGTTATTGTGATTGCGTGATTGTGATTGCGTGATTGTGATTGCGTGATTGTGATTGCGTGATTGTGATTGCGTGACTGTGATTGCGTGACTGTGATTGCGTGATTGTGATTGCGTGATTGTGATTGCGTGATTGTGATTGCGTGATTGTGATTGCGTCATTGTGATTGCGTCATTGTGATTGCGTCATTGTGATTGCGTCATTGTGATTGCGTGATTGTGATTGCGTGATTGTGATTGCGTGATTGTGATTGCGTGATTGTGATTGCGTGATTGTGATTGCGTGATTGTGATTGCGTGATTGTGATTGCGTGATTGTGATTGCGTGATTGTGATTGCGTGATTGTGAGTGCGTGATTGTGTTTGCGTGATTGTGATTGCGTGATTGTGATTGCGTGATTGTGATTGTGATTGTGTGATTATGATTGTGCGATTGTGATTGTGTGATTGTGATTGCGTGATTGTGATTGCGTGATTCTGATTGCGTGATTCTGATTGCGAGACTGTGATTGCGTGATTGTGATTGCGTGATTGTGATTGCGGGATTGTGATTGTGTTATTGTGATTGCGTTATTGTGATTCCGTTATTGGGACTGCGTTATTGTGATTGCGTGATTGTGATTGCGTGATTGTGATTGCGTGATTGTGATTGCGTGATTGTGATTGCGTGATTGTGATTGCGTGACTGTGATTGCGTGATTGTGATTGCGTGACTGTGATTGCGTGACTGTGATTGCGTGACTGTGATTGCGTGATTGTGATTGCGTGATTGTGATTGCGTGATTGTGATTGCGTCATTGTGATTGCGTCATTGTGATTGCGTGTTTGTGATTGCGTGATTGTGATTGCGTGACTGTGATTGCGCTATTGTGATTGCGTGATTGTGATTGTGTGATTGTGTTTGTGTGATTGTGATTGTGTGATTGTGATTGTGTGATTGTGATTGTGTGATTGTGATTGTGTGATTGTGATTGTGTGATTGTGATTGTGTGATTGTGATTGTGTGATTGTGATTGTGTGATTGTGATTGTGTGATTGTGATTGTGCGATTGTGATTGCGTGATTGTGATTGCGTCATTGTGATTGCGTGACTGTGATTGCGTGATTGTGATTGCGTGATTGTGATTGCGTGATTGTGATTGCGTGACTGTGATTGCGTGACTGTGATTGCGTGATTGTGATTGCGTGATTGTGATTGCGTGATTGTGATTGCGTCATTGTGATTGCGTCATTGTGATTGCGTCATTGTGATTGCGTCATTGTGATTGCGTGATTGTGATTGCGTGATTGTGATTGCGTGATTGTGATTGCGTGATTGTGATTGCGTGATTGTGATTGCGTGATTGTGATTGCGTGATTGTGATTGCGTGATTGTGATTGCGTGATTGTGATTGCGTGATTGTGAGTGCGTGATTGTGTTTGCGTGATTGTGATTGCGTGATTGTGATTGCGTGATTGTGATTGTGATTGTGTGATTATGATTGTGCGATTGTGATTGTGTGATTGTGATTGCGTGATTGTGATTGCGTGATTCTGATTGCGTGATTCTGATTGCGAGATTGTGATTGCGTGATTGTGATTGCGTGATTGTGATTGCGGGATTGTGATTGTGTTATTGTGATTGCGTTATTGTGATTCCGTTATTGGGACTGCGTTATTGTGATTGCGTGATTGTGATTGCGTGATTGTGATTGCGTGATTGTGATTGCGTGATTGTGATTGCGTGATTGTGATTGCGTGATTGTGATTGCGTGACTGTGATTGCGTGATTGTGATTGCGTGATTGTGATTGCGTGACTGTGATTGCGTGACTGTGATTGCGTGATTGTGATTGCGTGATTGTGATTGCGTGATTGTGATTGCGTCATTGTGATTGCGTCATTGTGATTGCGTGTTTGTGATTGCGTGATTGTGATTGCGTGACTGTGATTGCGCTATTGTGATTGCGTGATTGTGATTGTGTGATTGTGATTGTGTGATTGTGATTGTGTGATTGTGATTGTGTGATTGTGATTGTGTGATTGTGATTGTGTGATTGTGATCGTGTGATTGTGATTGTGTGATTGTGATTGTGTGATTGTGATTGTGTGATTGTGATTGTGTGATTGTGATTGCGTGACTGTGATTGCGTGACTGTGATTGCGTGATTGTGATTGCGTGATTGTGATTGCGTGATTGTGATTGCGTCATTGTGATTGCGTCATTGTGATTGCGTGATTGTGATTGCGTGATTGTGATTGCGTGATTGTGATTGCGTGATTGTGACTGCGTGATTGTGACTGCGTGATTGTGATTGCGTGATTGTGAATGCGTGATTGTGATTGCGTGATTGTGATTGCGTGATTGTGATTGCGTGATTGTGATTGCGTGATTGTGATTGCGTGATTGTGATTGCGTGATTGTGATTGTGTCACTGCGATTGTAATTGTGATTGTGATTGTGTGATAGTGATTGTGATTGTGATTGCGTGATTGTGATTGTGTTATTGTGATTGCGTTATTGTGATTCCGTTATTGGGACTGCGTTATTGTGATTGCGTGATTGTGATTGCGTGATTGTGATTGCGTGATTGTGATTGTGTGATTGTGATTGCGTGATTGTGATTGCGTGATTCTGATTGCGTGATTCTGATTGCGAGATTGTGATTGCGTGATTGTGATTGCGTGTTTGTGATTGCGGGATTGTGATTGTGTTATTGTGATTGCGTTATTGTGATTCCGTTATTGGGACTGCGTTATTGTGATTGCGTGATTGTGATTGCGTGATTGTGATTGCGTGATTGTGATTGCGTGATTGTGATTGCGTGATTGTGATTGCGTGATTGTGATTGCGTGATTGTGATTGCGTGATTGTGATTGTGTGATTGTGATTGTGTGATTGTGATTGTGTGATTGTGATTGTGTGATTGTGATTGTGTGATTGTGATTGTGTGATTGTGATTGTGTGATTGTGATTGTGTGATTGTGATTGTGTGATTGTGATTGTGTGAATGTGATTGTGTGATCGTGATTGTGATTATGTGATTGTGATTGTGATTGTGATTGTGACTGTGATTGTGATTGTGTGATTGTGAGTGTGTGATTGTGATTGCGCGATTGCGATTGCGTGATTCTGATTGTGTGATTGTGATTGTGTTATTGTGATTGTGTGATTGTGATTGTGTGATTGTGATTGTGTGATTGTGATTGTGTGATTGTGATTGTGTGATTGTGATTGTGTGATCGTGATTGTGATTGTGTGATTATGATTGTGTGATTGTGATTGCGTGATTGTGATTGCGTCATTGTGATTGCGTGATTCTGATGGCGCGTTTGTGATTACGTGATGGTGATTGCGTGATTGTGATTGTGTGATAGTGTTTGTGTGATTGTGATTGCGTGATTGTGAATGCGTGATAGCGTGATTGTGATTGTGATTGTGTGATTGTGATTTTGTGATTGTGATTGCGTGATTGTGATTGCGTGATTGTGATTGTGTCACTGCGATTGTGATTGTGATTGTGATTGTGTGATAGTGATTGTGATTGTGATTGCGTGATTGTGATTGTGTTATTGTGATTGCGTTATTGTGATTCCGTTATTGGGACTGCGTTATTGTGATTGCGTGATTGTGATTGCGTGATTGTGATTGCGTGATTGTGATTGCGTGATTGTGATTGCGTGATTGTGATTGCGTGATTGTGATTGCGTGATTGTGATTGCGTGATTGTGATTGCGTCATTGTGATTGCGTCATTGTGATTGCGTCATTGTGATTGCGTCATTGTGATTGCGTCATTGTGATTGCGTGATTGTGATTGCGTGATTGTGATTGCGTGATTGTGATTGCGTGATTGTGATTGCGTGATTGTGATTGCGAGATTGTGATTGCGTGATTGTGATTGCGTGATTGTGATTGCATGATTGTGATTGCGTGATTGTGATTGCGTGATTGTGATTGCGTGATTGTGATGCGTGATTGCGATTGCGTGATTGCGATTGCGTGATTGTGATTGCGTGATTGTGATTGCGTTATTGGGACTGCGTTATTGTGAGTGCGTGATTGTGTTTGCGTGATTGTGATTGCGTGATTGTGATTGCGTGATTGTGATTGTGATTGTGTGATTATGATTGTGTGATTGTGATTGTGTGATTGTGATTGCGCGATTGCGATTGCGTGATTCTGATTGTGTGATTGTGATTGTGTTATTGTGATTGTGTGATTGTGATTGTGTGATTGTGATTGTGTGATTGTGATTGTGTGATTGTGATTGTGTGATTGTGATTGTGTGATCGTGATTGTGATTGTGTGATTATGATTGTGTGATTGTGATTGCGTCATTGTGATTGCGTCATTGTGATTGCGTCATTGTGATTGCGTCATTGTGATTGCGTGATTGTGATTGCGTGATTGTGATTGCGTGATTGTGATTGCGTGATTGTGATTGCGAGATTGTGATTGCGTGATTGTGATTGCGTGATTGTGATTGCATGATTGTGATTGCGTGATTGTGATTGCGTGATTGTGATTGCGTGATTGTGATGCGTGATTGCGATTGCGTGATTGCGATTGCGTGATTGTGATTGCGTGATTGTGATTGCGTTATTGGGACTGCGTTATTGTGAGTGCGTGATTGTGTTTGCGTGATTGTGATTGCGTGATTGTGATTGCGTGATTGTGATTGTGATTGTGTGATTATGATTGTGTGATTGTGATTGTGTGATTATGATTGCGCGATTGCGATTGCGTGATTCTGATTGTGTGATTGTGATTGTGTTATTGTGATTGTGTGATTGTGATTGTGTGATTGTGATTGTGTGATTGTGATTGTGTGATTGTGATTGTGTGATTGTGATTGTGTGATCGTGATTGTGATTGTGTGATTATGATTGTGTGATTGTGATTGCGTCATTGTGATTGCGTCATTGTGATTGCGTCATTGTGATTGCGTCATTGTGATTGCGTGATTGTGATTGCGTGATTGTGATTGCGTGATTGTGATTGCGTGATTGTGATTGCGTGATTGTGATTGCGAGATTGTGATTGCGTGATTGTGATTGCGTGATTGTGATTGCGTGATTGTGATTGCGTGATTGTGATTGCGTGATTGTGATTGCGTGATTGTGATGCGTGATTGCGATTGCGTGATTGCGATTGCGTGATTGTGATTGCGTGATTGTGATTGCGTTATTGGGACTGCGTTATTGTGAGTGCGTGATTGTGTTTGCGTGATTGTGATTGCGTGATTGTGATTGCGTGATTGTGATTGTGATTGTGTGATTATGATTGTGTGATTGTGATTGTGTGATTGTGATTGCGTGATTGTGATTGCGTGATTCTGATTGCGTGATTCTGATTGCGAGATTGTGATTGGGTGATTGTGATTGCGTGATTGTGATTGCGGGATTGTGATTGTGTTATTGTGATTGCGTTATTGTGATTCCGTTATTGGGACTGCGTTATTGTGATTGCGTGATTGTGATTGCGTGATTGTGATTGAGTGATTGTGATTGTGATTGTGTGATTATGATTGTGTGATTGTGATTGTGTGATTGTGATTGCGTGATTGTGATTGCGTGATTCTGATTGCGTGATTCTGATTGCGAGATTGTGATTGCGTGATTGTGATTGCGTGATTGTGATTGCGGGATTGTGATTGTGTTATTGTGATTGCGTTATTGTGATTCCGTTATTGGGACTGCGTTATTGTGATTGCGTGATTGTGATTGCGTGATTGTGATTGCGTGATTGTGATTGCGTGATTGTGACTGCGTGATTGTGACTGCGTGATTGTGATTGCGTGATTGTGATTGCGAGATTGTGATTGCGTGATTGTGATTGCGTGATTGTGATTGCGTGATTGTGATTGCGTGATTGTGATTGCGTGATTGTGATTGCGTGATTGTGATGCGTGATTGCGATTGCGTGATTGCGATTGCGTGATTGTGATTGCGTGATTGTGATTGCGTTATTGGGACTGCGTTATTGTGAGTGCGTGATTGTGTTTGCGTGATTGTGATTGCGTGATTGTGATTGCGTGATTGTGATTGTGATTGTGTGATTATGATTGTGTGATTGTGATTGTGTGATTGTGATTGCGTGATTGTGATTGCGTGATTCTGATTGCGTGATTCTGATTGCGAGATTGTGATTGCGTGATTGTGATTGCGTGATTGTGATTGCGGGATTGTGATTGTGTTATTGTGATTGCGTTATTGTGATTCCGTTATTGGGACTGCGTTATTGTGATTGCGTGATTGTGATTGCGTGATTGTGATTGAGTGATTGTGATTGTGATTGTGTGATTATGATTGTGTGATTGTGATTGTGTGATTGTGATTGCGTGATTGTGATTGCGTGATTCTGATTGCGTGATTCTGATTGCGAGATTGTGATTGCGTGATTGTGATTGCGTGATTGTGATTGCGGGATTGTGATTGTGTTATTGTGATTGCGTTATTGTGATTCCGTTATTGGGACTGCGTTATTGTGATTGCGTGATTGTGATTGCGTGATTGTGATTGCGTGATTGTGATTGCGTGATTGTGACTGCGTGATTGTGATTGCGTGATTGTGATTGCGTGATTGTGATTGCGTGATTGTGATTGCGTGATTGTGATTGCGTGATTGTGATTGCGTGATTGTGATTGTGTCACTGCGATTGTGATTGTGATTGTGATTGTGTGATAGTGATTGTGATTGTGATTGCGTGATTGTGATTGTGTTATTGTGATTGCGTTATTGTGATTCCGTTATTGGGACTGCGTTATTGTGATTGCGTGATTGTGATTGCGTGATTGTGATTGCGTGATTGTGATTGCGTGATTGTGATTGCGTTACTGTGATTGCGTGACTGTGATTGCGTGATTGTGATTGCGTGATTGTGATTGCGTGATTGTGATTGCGTCATTGTGATTGCGTCATTGTGATTGCGTGATTGTGATTGCGTGATTGTGATTGCGTGATTGTGATTGCGTGATTGTGATTGCGTGATTGTGATTGCGTGATTGTGATTGCGTGATTGTGATTGCGTGATTGTGATTGCGTGATTGTGATTGCGTGATTGTGATTGCGTGATTGTGAGTGCGTGATTGTGTTTGCGTGATTGTGATTGCGTGATTGTGATTGCGTGATTGTGATTGTGATTGTGTGATTATGATTGTGCGATTGTGATTGTGTGATTGTGATTGCGTGATTGTGATTGCGTGATTCTGATTGCGTGATTCTGATTGCGAGATTGTGATTGCGTGATTGTGATTGCGTGATTGTGATTGCGGGATTGTGATTGTGTTATTGTGATTGCGTTATTGTGATTCCGTTTTTGGGACTGCGTTATTGTGATTGCGTTATTGTGATTGCGTGATTGTGATTGCGTGATTGTGATTGCGTGATTGTGATTGCGTGATTATGATTGCGTGACTGTGATTGCGTGATTGTGATTGCGTGATTGTGATTGCGTGATTGTGATTGCGTGATTGTGATTGCGTGAT
The DNA here is from genome assembly GCF_050947335.1 of Megachile rotundata. NCBI lineage: Eukaryota > Metazoa > Arthropoda > Insecta > Hymenoptera > Megachilidae > Megachile > Megachile rotundata. The sequence continues at coordinate 67,161 of NW_027473402.1, forward strand.
TGTGACTGCGTGATTGTGACTGCGTGATTGTGATTGCGTGATTGTGATTGCGTGATTGTGATTGCGTGATTGTGATTGCGTGATTGTGATTGCGTGATTGTGATTGCGTGATTGTGATTGCGTGATTGTGATTGCGTGATTGTGATTGCGTGATTGTGATTGCGTGATTGTGATTGCGTGATTGTGATTGTGTCACTGCGATTGTGATTGTGATTGTGATTGTGTGATAGTGATTGTGATTGTGATTGCGTGATTGTGATTGTGTTATTGTGATTGCGTTATTGTGATTCCGTTATTGGGACTGCGTTATTGTGATTGCGTGATTGTGATTGCGTGATTGTGATTGCGTGATTGTGATTGCGTGATTGTGATTGCGTGACTGTGATTGCGTGACTGTGATTGCGTGATTGTGATTGCGTGATTGTGATAGCGTGATTGTGATTGCGTGATTGTGATTGCGTCATTGTGATTGCGTCATTGTGATTGCGTGATTGTGATTGCGTGATTGTGATTGCGTGATTGTGATTGCGTGATTGTGATTGCGTGATTGTGATTGCGTGATTGTGATTGCGTGATTGTGATTGCGAGATTGTGATTGCGTGATTGTGATTGCGTGATTGTGATTGCATGATTGTGATTGCGTGATTGTGATTGCGTGATTGTGATTGCGTGATTGTGATGCGTGATTGCGATTGCGTGATTGCGATTGCGTGATTGCGATTGCGTGATTGCGATTGCGTTATTGGGACTGCGTTATTGTGATTGCGTGATTGTGTTTGCGTGATTGTGAGTGCGAGATTGTGATTGCGTGATTGTGAGTGCGTGATTGTGATTGCGTGATTGTGATTGCGTGATTGTGATTGTGATTGTGTGATTATGATTGTGTGATTGTGATTGTGTCATTGTGATTGCGTGATTGTGATTGTGTGATTGTGATTGTGTGATTGTGATTGTGTGATTGTGTGATTGTGATTGTGTGATTGTGATTGTGTGATTGTGATTGTGTGATTGTGATTGTGTGATTGTGATTGTGTGATTGTGATTGTGTGATTGTGATTGTGTGATTGTGATTGTGTGATTGTGATTGCGGGATTGTGATTGTGTTATTGTGATTGCGTTATTGTGATTCCGTTATTGGGACTGCGTTATTGTGATTGCGTGATTGTGATTGCGTGATTGTGATTGCGTGATTGTGATTGCGTGATTGTGATTGCGTGATTGTGATTGCGTGACTGTGATTGCGTGATTGTGATTGCGTGATTGTGATTGCGTGACTGTGATTGCGTGACTGTGATTGCGTGATTGTGATTGCGTGATTGTGATTGCGTGATTGTGATTGCGTCATTGTGATTGCGTCATTGTGATTGCGTGTTTGTGATTGCGTGATTGTGATTGCGTGACTGTGATTGCGCTATTGTGATTGCGTGATTGTGATTGCGTGATTGTGATTGCGTGATTGTGATTGCGAGATTGTGATTGCGTGATTGTGATTGCGTGATTGTGATTGTGTGATTGTGATTGTGTGATTGTGATTGTGTGATTGTGATTGTGTGATTGTGATTGTGCGATTGTGATTGCGTGATTGTGATTGCGTCATTGTGATTGCGTGATGCTGATTGCGCCTTTGTGATTGCGTGATGGTGATTGCGTGATTGTGATTGTGTGATTGTGTTTGTGTGATTGTGATTGCGTGATTGTGATTGTGTGATTGTGATTGTGTGATTGTGATTGTGTGATTGTGATTGTGTGATTGTGATTGCGTGATTGTGATTGCGTGATTGTGATTGCGTGATTGTGATTGCGTGATTCTGATTGCGTGATTGTGATTGTGTGATAGTGATTGTGTGATTCTGATTGTGTGATTGTGATTGTGTGATTGTGATTGTGTTATTGTGATTGTGTGATTGTGATTGTGTGATTGTGTGATTGTGTGATTGTGTGAATGTGATTGTGTGATCGTGATTGTGATTATGTGATTGTGATTGTGATTGTGATTGTGACTGTGATTGTGATTGTGTGATTGTGAGTGTGTGATTGTGATTGCGCGATTGCGATTGCGTGATTCTGATTGTGTGATTGTGATTGTGTTATTGTGATTGTGTGATTGTGATTGTGTGATTGTGATTGTGTGATTGTGATTGTGTGATTGTGATTGTGTGATCGTGATTGTGATTGTGTGATTATGATTGTGTGATTGTGATTGCGTGATTGTGATTGCGTCATTGTGATTGCGTGATTCTGATGGCGCGTTTGTGATTACGTGATGGTGATTGCGTGATTGTGATTGTGTGATAGTGTTTGTGTGATTGTGATTGCGTGATTGTGAATGCGTGATAGCGTGATTGTGATTGTGATTGTGTGATTGTGATTTTGTGATTGTGATTGCGTGATTGTGATTGCGTGATTGTGATTGTGTCACTGCGATTGTGATTGTGATTGTGATTGTGTGATAGTGATTGTGATTGTGATTGCGTGATTGTGATTGTGTTATTGTGATTGCGTTATTGTGATTCCGTTATTGGGACTACGTTATTGTGATTGCGTGATTGTGATTGCGTGATTGTGATTGCGTGATTGTGATTGCGTGATTGTGATTGCGTGATTGTGATTGCGTGATTGTGATTGCGTGATTGTGATTGCGTGATTGTGATTGCGTCATTGTGATTGCGTCATTGTGATTGCGTCATTGTGATTGCGTCATTGTGATTGCGTGATTGTGATTGCGTGATTGTGATTGCGTGATTGTGATTGCGTGATTGTGATTGCGTGATTGTGATTGCGAGATTGCGATTGCGTGATTGTGATTGCGTGATTGTGATTGCATGATTGTGATTGCGTGATTGTGATTGCGTGATTGTGATTGCGTGATTGTGATGCGTGATTGCGATTGCGTGATTGCGATTGCGTGATTGTGATTGCGTGATTGTGATTGCGTTATTGGGACTGCGTTATTGTGAGTGCGTGATTGTGTTTGCGTGATTGTGATTGCGTGATTGTGATTGCGTGATTGTGATTGTGATTGTGTGATTATGATTGTGTGATTGTGATTGTGTGATTGTGATTGCGCGATTGCGATTGCGTGATTCTGATTGTGTGATTGTGATTGTGTTATTGTGATTGTGTGATTGTGATTGTGTGATTGTGATTGTGTGATTGTGATTGTGTGATTGTGATTGTGTGATTGTGATTGTGTGATTGTGATTGTGTGATCGTGATTGTGATTGTGTGATTATGATTGTGTGATTGTGATTGCGTGATTGTGATTGCGAGATTGTGATTGCGTGATTGTGATTGCGTGATTGTGATTGCGTGATTGTGATTGCGAGATTGTGATTGCGTGATTGTGATTGCGTGATTGTGATTGCGTGATTGTGATTGCGTGATTGTGATTGCGTGATTGTGATTGCGTGATTGTGATGCGTGATTGCGATTGCGTGATTGCGATTGCGTGATTGTGATTGCGTGATTGTGATTGCGTTATTGTGATTCCGTTATTGGGACTGCGTTATTGTGATTGCGTGATTGTGATTGCGTGATTGTGATTGCGTGATTGTGATTGTGATTGTGTGATTATGATTGTGTGATTGTGATTGTGTGATTGTGATTGCGTGATTGTGATTGCGTGATTCTGATTGCGTGATTCTGATTGCGAGATTGTGATTGCGTGATTGTGATTGCGTGATTGTGATTGCGGGATTGTGATTGTGTTATTGTGATTGCGTTATTGTGATTCCGTTATTGGGACTGCGTTATTGTGATTGCGTGATTGTGATTGCGTGATTGTGATTGCGTGATTGTGATTGCGTGATTGTGACTGCGTGATTGTGACTGCGTGATTGTGATTGCGTGATTGTGATTGCGAGATTGTGATTGCGTGATTGTGATTGCGTGATTGTGATTGCGTGATTGTGATTGCGTGATTGTGATTGCGTGATTGTGATTGCGTGATTGTGATGCGTGATTGCGATTGCGTGATTGCGATTGCGTGATTGTGATTGCGTGATTGTGATTGCGTTATTGGGACTGCGTTATTGTGAGTGCGTGATTGTGTTTGCGTGATTGTGATTGCGTGATTGTGATTGCGTGATTGTGATTGTGATTGTGTGATTATGATTGTGTGATTGTGATTGTGTGATTGTGATTGCGTGATTGTGATTGCGTGATTCTGATTGCGTGATTCTGATTGCGAGATTGTGATTGCGTGATTGTGATTGCGTGATTGTGATTGCGGGATTGTGATTGTGTTATTGTGATTGCGTTATTGTGATTCCGTTATTGGGACTGCGTTATTGTGATTGCGTGATTGTGATTGCGTGATTGTGATTGAGTGATTGTGATTGTGATTGTGTGATTATGATTGTGTGATTGTGATTGTGTGATTGTGATTGCGTGATTGTGATTGCGTGATTCTGATTGCGTGATTCTGATTGCGTGATTGTGATTGCGTGATTGTGATTGTGTCACTGCGATTGTGATTGTGATTGTGATTGTGTGATAGTGATTGTGATTGTGATTGCGTGATTGTGATTGTGTTATTGTGATTGCGTTATTGTGATTCCGTTATTGGGACTGCGTTATTGTGATGGCGTGATTGTGATTGCGTGATTGTGATTGCGTGATTGTGATTGCGTGATTGTGATTGCGTTACTGTGATTGCGTGACTGTGATTGCGTGATTGTGATTGCGTGATTGTGATTGCGTGATTGTGATTGCGTCATTGTGATTGCGTCATTGTGATTGCGTGATTGTGATTGCGTGATTGTGATTGCGTGATTGTGATTGCGTGATTGTGATTGCGAGATTGTGATTGCGTGATTGTGATTGCGTGATTGTGATTGCGGGATTGTGATTGTGTTATTGTGATTGCGTTATTGTGATTCCGTTATTGGGACTGCGTTATTGTGATTGCGTGATTGTGATTGCGTGATTGTGATTGAGTGATTGTGATTGTGATTGTGTGATTATGATTGTGTGATTGTGATTGTGTGATTGTGATTGCGTGATTGTGATTGCGTGATTCTGATTGCGTGATTCTGATTGCGAGATTGTGATTGCGTGATTGTGATTGCGTGATTGTGATTGCGGGATTGTGATTGTGTTATTGTGATTGCGTTATTGTGATTCCGTTATTGGGACTGCGTTATTGTGATTGCGTGATTGTGATTGCGTGATTGTGATTGCGTGATTGTGATTGCGTGATTGTGACTGCGTGATTGTGACTGCGTGATTGTGATTGCGTGATTGTGATTGCGTGATTGTGATTGCGTGATTGTGATTGCGTGATTGTGATTGCGTGCTTGTGATTGTGTCACTGCGATTGTGATTGTGATTGTGATTGTGTGATAGTGATTGTGATTGTGATTGCGTGATTGTGATTGTGTTATTGTGATTGCGTTATTGTGATTCCGTTATTGGGACTGCGTTATTGTGATGGCGTGATTGTGATTGCGTGATTGTGATTGCGTGATTGTGATTGCGTGATTGTGATTGCGTTACTGTGATTGCGTGACTGTGATTGCGTGATTGTGATTGCGTGATTGTGATTGCGTCATTGTGATTGCGTCATTGTGATTGCGTGATTGTGATTGCGTGATTGTGATTGCGTGATTGTGATTGCGTGATTGTGATTGCGTGATTGTGATTGCGTGATTGTGAGTGCGTGATTGTGTTTGCGTGATTGTGATTGCGTGATTGTGATTGCGTGATTGTGATTGTGATTGTGTGATTATGATTGTGCGATTGTGACTGTGTGATTGTGATTGCGTGATTGTGATTGCGTGATTCTGATTGCGTGATTCTGATTGCGAGATTGTGATTGCGTGATTGTGATTGCGTGATTGTGATTGCGGGATTGTGATTGTGTTATTGTGATTGCGTTATTGTGATTCCGTTTTTGGGACTGCGTTATTGTGATTGCGTTATTGTGATTGCGTGATTGTGATTGCGTGATTGTGATTGCGTGATTGTGATTGCGTGATTATGATTGCGTGACTGTGATTGCGTGATTGTGATTGCGTGATTGTGATTGCGTGATTGTGATTGCGTGATTGTGATTGCGTGATTGTGACTGCGTGATTGTGACTGCGTGATTGTGATTGCGTGATTGTGATTGCGTGATTGTGATTGCGTGATTGTGATTGCGTGATTGTGATTGCGTGATTGTGATTGCGTGATTGTGATTGCGTGATTGTGATTGCGTGATTGTGATTGCGTGATTGTGATTGCGTGATTGTGATTGCGTGATTGTGATTGCGTGATTGTGATTGTGTCACTGCGATTGTGATTGTGATTGTGATTGTGTGATAGTGATTGTGATTGTGATTGCGTGATTGTGATTGTGTTATTGTGATTGCGTTATTGTGATTCCGTTATTGGGACTGCGTTATTGTGATTGCGTGATTGTGATTGCGTGATTGTGATTGCGTGATTGTGATTGCGTGATTGTGATTGCGTGACTGTGATTGCGTGACTGTGATTGCGTGATTGTGATTGCGTGATTGTGATTGCGTGATTGTGATTGCGTGATTGTGATTGCGTCATTGTGATTGCGTCATTGTGATTGCGTGATTGTGATTGCGTGATTGTGATTGCGTGATTGTGATTGCGTGATTGTGATTGCGTGATTGTGATTGCGTGATTGTGATTGCGTGATTGTGATTGCGAGATTGTGATTGCGTGATTGTGATTGCGTGATTGTGATTGCATGATTGTGATTGCGTGATTGTGATTGCGTGATTGTGATTGCGTGATTGTGATGCGTGATTGCGATTGCGTGATTGCGATTGCGTGATTGCGATTGCGTGATTGCGATTGCGTGATTGCGATTGCTTTATTGGGACTGCGTTATTGTGGTTGCGTGATTGTGTTTGCGTGATTGTGAGTGCGAGATTGTGATTGCGTGATTGTGAGTGCGTGATTGTGATTGCGTGATTGTGATTGCGTGATTGTGATTGTGATTGTGTGATTATGATTGTGTGATTGTGATTGTGTGATTGTGATTGCGTGATTGTGATTGTGTGATTGTGATTGTGTGATTGTGATTGTGTGATTGTGTGATTGTGATTGTGTGATTGTGATTGTGTGATTGTGATTGTGTGATTGTGATTGTGTGATTGTGATTGTGTGATTGTGATTGCGGGATTGTGATTGTGTTATTGTGATTGCGTTATTGTGATTCCGTTATTGGGACTGCGTTATTGTGATTGCGTGATTGTGATTGCGTGATTGTGATTGCGTGATTGTGATTGCGTGATTGTGATTGCGTGATTGTGATTGCGTGACTGTGATTGCGTGATTGTGATTGCGTGATTGTGATTGCGTGACTGTGATTGCGTGACTGTGATTGCGTGATTGTGATTGCGTGATTGTGATTGCGTGATTGTGATTGCGTCATTGTGATTGCGTCATTGTGATTGCGTGTTTGTGATTGCGTGATTGTGATTGCGTGACTGTGATTGCGCTATTGTGATTGCGTGATTGTGATTGTGTGATTGTGATTGTGTGATTGTGATTGTGTGATTGTGATTGTGTGATTGTGATTGTGTGATTGTGATTGTGTGATTGTGATTGTGTGATTGTGATTGTGTGATTGTGATTGTGTGATTGTGATTGTGTGATTGTGATTGTGTGATTGTGATTGTGTGATTGTGATTGTGTGATTGTGATTGTGTGATTGTGATTGTGTGATTGTGATTGTGTGATTGTGATTGTGTGATTGTGATTGTGTGATTGTGATTGTGTGATTGTGATTGTGTGATTGTGATTGTGTGATTGTGATTGTGTGATTGTGTGATTGTGTGATTGTGATTGTGTGATTGTGATTGTGTGATTGTGATTGCGTGATTGTGATTGTGTGATTGTGATTGTGTGATTGTGATTGTGCGATTGTGATTGCGTGATTGTGATTGCGTCATTGTGATTGCGTGATGCTGATTGCGCCTTTGTGATTGCGTGATGGTGATTGCGTGATTGTGATTGTGTGATTGTGTTTGTGTGATTGTGATTGCGTGATTGTGATTGTGTGATTGTGATTGTGTGATTGTGATTGTGTGATTGTGATTGTGTGATTGTGATTGCGTGATTGTGATTGCGTGATTGTGATTGCGTGATTCTGATTGCGTGATTGTGATTGTGTGATAGTGATTGTGTGATTCTGATTGTGTGATTGTGATTGTGTGATTGTGATTGTGTTATTGTGATTGTGTGATTGTGATTGTGTGATTGTGTGATTGTGTGATTGTGTGATTGTGTGAATGTGATTGTGTGATCGTGATTGTGATTATGTGATTGTGATTGTGATTGTGATTGTGACTGTGATTGTGATTGTGTGATTGTGAGTGTGTGATTGTGATTGCGTGATTCTGATTGTGTGATTGTGATTGTGTTATTGTGATTGTGTGATTGTGATTGTGTGATTGTGATTGTGTGATCGTGATTGTGATTGTGTGATTATGATTGTGTGATTGTGATTGCGTGATTGTGATTGCGTCATTGTGATTGCGTGATTCTGATGGCGCGTTTGTGATTACGTGATGGTGATTGCGTGATTGTGATTGTGTGATAGTGTTTGTGTGATTGTGATTGCGTGATTGTGAATGCGTGATAGCGTGATTGTGATTGTGATTGTGTGATTGTGATTTTGTGATTGTGATTGCGTGATTGTGATTGCGTGATTGTGATTGTGTCACTGCGATTGTGATTGTGATTGTGATTGTGTGATAGTGATAGTGATTGTGATTGCGTGATTGTGATTGTGTTATTGTGATTGCGTTATTGTGATTCCGTTATTGGGACTGCGTTATTGTGATTGCGGGATTGTGATTGCGTGATTGTGATTGCGTGATTGTGATTGCGTGATTGTGATTGCGTGATTGTGATTGCGTGATTGTGATTGCGTGATTGTGATTGCGTCATTGTGATTGCGTCATTGTGATTGCGTCATTGTGATTGCGTCATTGTGATTGCGTCATTGTGATTGCGTGATTGTGATTGCGTGATTGTGATTGCGTGATTGTGATTGCGTGATTGTGATTGCGTGATTGTGATTGCGAGATTGTGATTGCGTGATTGTGATTGCGTGATTGTGATTGCCTGATTGTGATTGCGTGATTGTGATTGCGTGATTGTGATTGTGTCACTGCGATTGTGATTGTGATTGTGATTGTGTGATAGTGATTGTGATTGTGATTGCGTGATTGTGATTGTGTTATTGTGATTGCGTTATTGTGATTCCGTTATTGGGACTGCGTTATTGTGATTGCGTGATTGTGATTGCGTGATTGTGATTGTGTTATTGTGATTGCGTTATTGTGATTCCGTTATTGGGACTGCGTTATTGTGATTGCGTGATTGTGATTGCGTGATTGTGATTGCGTGATTGTGATTACGTTACTGTGATTGCGTGACTGTGATTGCGTGATTGTGATTGCGTGATTGTGATTGCGTGATTGTGATTGCGTCATTGTGATTGCGTGATTGTGATTGCGTGATTGTGATTGCGTGATTGTGATTGCGTGATTGTGATTGCGTGATTGTGATTGCGTGATTGTGATTGCGTGATTGTGATTGCGTGATTGTGATTGCGTGATTGTGATTGCGTGATTGTGAGTGCGTGATTGTGTTTGCGTGATTGTGATTGCGTGATTGTGATTGCGTGATTGTGATTGTGATTGTGTGATTGTGATTGTGTGATTATGATTGTGCGATTGTGATTGTGTGATTGTGATTGCGTGATTGTGATTGCGTGATTCTGATTGCGTGATTCTGATTGCGAGATTGTGATTGCGTGATTGTGATTGCGTGATTGTGATTGCGGGATTGTGATTGTGTTATTGTGATTGCGTTATTGTGATTCCGTTATTGGGACTGCGTTATTGTGATTGCGTGATTGTGATTGCGTGATTGTGATTGCGTGATTGTGATTGCGTGATTGTGATTGCGTGATTATGATTGCGTGACTGTGATTGCGTGATTGTGATTGCGTGATTGTGATTGCGTGATTGTGATTGCGTGATTGTGATTGCGTGATTGTGACTGCGTGATTGTGACTGCGTGATTGTGATTGCGTGATTGTGATTGCGTGATTGTGATTGCGTGATTGTGATTGCGTGATTGTGATTGCGTGATTGTGATTGCGTGATTGTGATTGCGTGATTGTGATTGCGTGATTGTGATTGCGTGATTGTGATTGTGTCACTGCGATTGTGATTGTGATTGTGATTGTGTGATAGTGATTGTGATTGTGATTGCGTGATTGTGATTGTGTTATTGTGATTGCGTTATTGTGATTCCGTTATTGGGACTGCGTTATTGTGATTGCGTGATTGTGATTGCGTGATTGTGATTGCGTGATTGTGATTGCGTGATTGTGATTGCGTGATTGTGATTGCGTGACTGTGATTGCGTGACTGTGATTGCGTGATTGTGATTGCGTGATTGTGATTGCGTGATTGTGATTGCGTGATTGTGATTGCGTGATTGTGATTGCGTCATTGTGATTGCGTGATTGTGATTGCGTGATTGTGATTGCGTGATTGTGATTGCGTGATTGTGATTGCGTGATTGTGATTGCGTGATTGTGATTGCGTGATTGTGATTGCGTGATTGTGATTGCGAGATTGTGATTGCGTGATTGTGATTGCGTGATTGTGATTGCATGATTGTGATTGCGTGATTGTGATTGCGTGATTGTGATTGCGTGATTGTGATGCGTGATTGCGATTGCGTGATTGCGATTGCGTGATTGCGATTGCGTGATTGCGATTGCGTTATTGGGACTGCGTTATTGTGATTGCGTGATTGTGTTTGCGTGATTGTGAGTGCGAGATTGTGATTGCGTGATTGTGAGTGCGTGATTGTGATTGCGTGATTGTGATTGCGTGATTGTGATTGCGTGATTGTGATTGTGATTGTGTGATTATGATTGTGTGATTGTGATTGTGTGATTGTGATTGCGTGATTGTGATTGCGTGATTGTGATTGCGGGATTGTGATTGTGTTATTGTGATTGCGTTATTGTGATTCCGTTATTGGGACTGCGTTATTGTGATTGCGTGATTGTGATTGCGTGATTGTGATTGCGTGATTGTGATTGCGTGATTGTGATTGCGTGATTGTGATTGCGTGACTGTGATTGCGTGATTGTGATTGCGTGATTGTGATTGCGTGATTGTGATTGCGTGATTGTGATTGCGTGATTGTGATTGCGTGATTGTGATTGCGTGATTGTGATTGCGTGATTGTGATTGCGTGATTGTGATTGCGTGATTGTGATTGCGTGATTGTGATTGCGTGATTGTGATTGCGTGATTGTGATTGTGTGATTGTGATTGTGTCACTGCGATTGTGATTGTGATTGTGATTGTGTGATAGTGATTGTGATTGTGATTGTGATTGCGTGATTGCGATTGTGTTATTGTGATTGCGTTATTGTGATTCCATTATTGGGACTGCGTTATTGTGATTGCGTGATTGTGATTGCGTGATTGTGATTGCGTGATTGTGATTGCGTGATTGTGATTGCGTGATTGTGATTGCGTGATTGTGATTGCGTCATTGTGATTGCGTCATTGTGATTGCGCCACTGTGATTGCGTGATTGTGATTGCGTGATTGTGATTGCGTGACTGTGATTGTGTGATTGTGATTGTGATTGTGTGACTGTGTGATTGTGATTGTGTGATTGTGATTGCATGATTGTGATTGTGTGATTGTGATTGCGTGATTGTGATGCGTGATTGCGATTGCGTGATTGCGATTGCGTGATTGCGATTGCGTGATTGTGATTGCGTTACTGGGACTGCGTTATTGTGATTGCGTGATTGTGTTTGCGTGATTGTGAGTGCGAGATTGTGATTGCGTGATTGTGAGTGCGTGATTGTGATTGCGTGATTGTGATTGTGTGATTATGATTGTGTGATTGTGATTGTGCGATTGTGACTGCGTGATTGTGATTGCGTGATTCTGATTGCGTGATTCTGACTGCGAGATTGTGATTGCGTGATTGTGATTGCGTGATTGTGATTGCGGGTTTGTGATTGTGTTATTGTGATTGCGTTATTGTGATTCCGTTATTGGGACTGCGTTATTGTGATTGCGTGATTGTGATTGCGTGATTGTGATTGCGTGATTGTGATTGCGTGACTGTGATTGCGTGATTGTGATTGCGTGATTGTGATTGCGTGATTGTGATTGCGTGATTGTGATTGCGTGATTGTGATTGCGTGATTGTGATTGCGTGATTGTAATTGCGTGATTGTGATTGCGTGATTGTGATTGTGTGATTGTGATTGTGTCACTGCGATTGTGATTGTGATTGTGATTGTGTGATAGTGATTGTGATTGTGATTGCGTGATTGTGATTGCGTGATTGTGATTGCGTGATTGTGATTGCGTGATTGTGATTGCGTGATTGTGATTGCGTGATTGTGATTGCGTCATTGTGATTGCGCCATTGTGATTGCGTGATTGTGATTGCGTGATTGTGATTGCGTGACTGTGATTGTGTGATTGTGATTGTGACTGTGTGACTGTGTGATTGTGATTGTGTGATTGTGATTGCATGATTGTGATTGTGTGATTGTGGTTGCGTTATTGTGATTGCGTTATTGTGGTTGCGTGATTGTGAATTCGTGATTATGATTGCGTTATTGTGATTGGGTGACTGTGATTGCGTCATTGTGATTGCGTCATTGTGATTGCGCCATTGTGATTGCGTGATTGTGATTGCGTGATTGTGATTGCGTGACTGTGATTGCGTCATTGTGATTGAGTGATTGTGATTGTGTGATTGTGATTGTGTGATTGTGATTGTGTGATTGTGATTGTGTGATTGTGATTGTGTGATTGTGATTGTGTGATTGTGATTGTGTGATTGTGATTGTGTGATTGTGATTGTGTGATTGTGATTGTGTGATTGTGATTGTGTGATTGTGATTGTGTGATTGTGATTGTGTGATTGTGATTGTGTGATTGTGATTGTGTGATTGTGATTGTGTGATTGTGATTGTGTGATTGTGATTGTGTGATTGTGATTGTGTGATTGTGATTGTGTGATTGTGATTGTGTGATTGTGATTGTGTGATTGTGATTGTGTGATTGTGATTGTGTGATTGTGATTGTGTGATTGTGATTGTGTGATTGTGATTGTGTGATTGTGATTGTGTGATTGTGATTGTGTGATTGTGATTGTGTGATTGTGATTGTGTGATTGTGATTGTGTGATTGTGATTGTGTGATTGTGATTGTGTGATTGTGATTGTGTGATTGTGATTGTGTGATTGTGATTGTGTGATTGTGATTGTGTGATTGTGATTGTGTGATTGTGATTGTGTGATTGTGATTGTGTGATTGTGATTGTGTGATTGTGATTGTGTGATTGTGATTGTGTGATTGTGATTGTGTGATTGTGATTGTGTGATTGTGATTGTGTGATTGTGATTGTGTGATTGTGATTGTGTGATTGTGATTGTGTGATTGTGATTGTGTGATTGTGATTGTGTGATTGTGATTGTGTGATTGTGATTGTGTGATTGTGATTGTGTGATTGTGATTGTGTGATTGTGATTGTGTGATTGTGATTGTGTGATTGTGATTGTGTGATTGTGATTGTGTGATTGTGATTGTGTGATTGTGATTGTGTGATTGTGATTGTGTGATTGTGATTGTGTGATTGTGATTGTGTGATTGTGATTGTGTGATTGTGATTGTGTGATTGTGATTGTGTGATTGTGATTGTGTGATTGTGATTGTGTGATTGTGATTGTGTGATTGTGATTGTGTGATTGTGATTGTGTGATTGTGATTGTGTGATTGTGATTGTGTGATTGTGATTGTGTGATTGTGATTGTGTGATTGTGATTGTGTGATTGTGATTGTGTGATTGTGATTGTGTGATTGTGATTGTGTGATTGTGATTGTGTGATTGTGATTGTGTGATTGTGATTGTGTGATTGTGATTGTGTGATTGTGATTGTGTGATTGTGATTGTGTGATTGTGATTGTGTGATTGTGATTGTGTGATTGTGATTGTGTGATTGTGATTGCGTGATTGTGATTGCGTCATTGTGATTGCGTGATGCTGATTGCGCCTTTGTGATTGCGTGATGGTGATTGCGTGATTGTGATTGTGTGATTGTGATTGTGTGATTGTGATTGTGTGATTGTGATTGTGTGATTGTGATTGTGTGATTGTGATTGTGTTTGTGTGATTGTGATTGCATGATTGTGATTGCGTGATTGTGATTGCGTGATTGTGATTGTGTGATTGTGATTGTGTGATTGTGTGATTGTGTGATTGTGTGATTGTGTGATCGTGTGATTGTGTGATTGTGATTGTGTGATTGTGATTGCGGAATTGTGATTGCGTGATTGTGATTGCGTGATTGCGATTGCGTGATTGCGATTGCGTGATTGCGATTGCGTGATTGTGAGTGCGAGATTGTGATTGCGTGATTGTGAGTGCGTGATTGTGATTGCGTGATTGTGATTGCGTGATTGTGATTGTGATTGTGTGATTATGATTGTGTGATTGTGATTGCGTGATTGTGATTGCGTGATTGTGATTGCGTGATTGTGATTGCGTGATTGTGATTGCGTGATTGTGATTGCGAGATTGTGATTGCGTGATTGTGATTGCGTGATTGTGATTGCATGATTGTGATTGCGTGATTGTGATTGCGTGATTGTGATTGCGTGATTGTGATGCGTGATTGCGATTGCGTGATTGCGATTGCGTGATTGCGATTGCGTGATTGCGATTGCGTCATTGGGACTGCGTTATTGTGATTGCGTGATTGTGTTTGCGTGATTGTGAGTGCGAGATTGTGATTGCGTGATTGTGAGTGCCTGATTGTGATTGCGTGATTGTGATTGCGTGATTGTGATTGCGTGATTGTGATTGCGTGATTGTGATTGTGATTGTGTGATTATGATTGTGTGATTGTGATTGTGTGATTGTGATTGCGAGATTGTGATTGCGTGATTGTGATTGCGTGATTGTGATTGCGGGATTGTGATTGTGTTATTGTGATTGCGTTATTGTGATTCCGTTATTGGGACTGCGTTATTGTGATTGCGTGATTGTGATTGCGTGATTGTGATTGCGTGATTGTGATTGCGTGATTGTGATTGCGTGACTGTGAATTCGTGATTATGATTGCGTTATTGTGATTGGGTGACTGTGATTGAGTGATTGTGATTGAGTGATTGTGATTGTGTGATTGTGATTGTGTGATTGTGTGATTGTGATTGTGTGATTGTGATTGCGTGATTGTGATTGCGTGATTGTGATTGTGATTGTGTGATTATGATTGTGTGATTGTGATTGTGTGATTGTGATTGCGAGATTGTGATTGCGTGATTGTGATTGCGTGATTGTGATTGCGGGATTGTGATTGTGTTATTGTGATTGCGTTATTGTGATTCCGTTATTGGGACTGCGTTATTGTGATTGCGTGATTGTGATTGCGTGATTGTGATTGCGTGATTGTGATTGCGTGATTGTGATTGCGTGACTGTGATTGCGTGATTGTGATTGCGTGATTGTGATTGCGTGATTGTGATTGTGTGATTGTGATTGCGTGATTGTGATTGCGTGATTGTGGTTGCGTGATTGTGATTGCGTGATTGTGATTGCGTGATTGTGATTGCGTGATTGTGATTGCGTGATTGTGATTGCGTCATTGTGATTGTGCCATTGTGATTGCGTGATTGTGATTGCGAGATTGTGATTGCGTGACTGTGATTGTGATTGTGTGACTGTGTGATTGTGATTGTGTGATTGTGATTGCATGATTGTGATTGTGTGATTGTGGTTGCGTTATTGTGATTGCGTTATTGTGGTTGCGTGATTGTGAATTCGTGATTATGATTGCGTTATTGTGATTGGGTGACTGTGATTGCGTCATTGTGATTGAGTGATTGTGATTGTGTGATTGTGATTGTGTGATTGTGTGATTGTGATTGTGTGATTGTGATTGTGTGATTGTGATTGTGTGATTGTGATTGTGTGATTGTGATTGTGTGATTGTGATTGTGTGATTGTGATTGTGTGATTGTGATTTTGTGATTGTGATTGTGTGATTGTGATTGTGTGATTGTGATTGTGTGATTGTGATTGTGTGATTGTGATTGTGTGATTGTGATTGTGTGATTGTGATTGTGATTGTGTGACTGTGTGATTGTGATTGTGTGATTGCGATTGCATGATTGTGATTGTGTGATTGTGATTGCGTGATTGTGATTGCGGGTTTGTGATTGTGTTATTGTGATTGCGTTATTGTGATTCCGTTATTGGGACTGCGTTATTGTGATTGCGTGTTTGTGATTGCGTGATTGTGATTGCGTGATTGTGATTGCGTGATTGTGATTGCGTGATTGTGATTGCGTGATTGTGATTGCGTGATTGTGATTGCGTGATTGTGATTGCGTGATTGTGATTGCGTGATTGTGATTGTGTCACTGCGATTGTGATTGTGACTGAGATTGTGTGATAGTGATTGTGATTGTGATTGCGTGATTGTGATTGTGTTATTGTGATTGCGTTATTGTGATTCCGTTATTGGGACTGCGTTATTGTGATTGCGTGATTGTGATTGCGTGATTGTGATTGCGTGATTGTGATTGCGTGATTGTGATTGCGTGATTGTGATTGCGTGATTGTGATTGCGTGATTGTGATTGTGATTGTGTGATTATGATTGTGTGATTGTGATTGTGTGATTGTGATTGCGTGATTGTGATTGCGTGATTCAGATTGCGTGATTCTGATTGCGAGATTGTGATTGCGTGATTGTGATGCGTGATTGCGATTGCGTGATTGCGATTGCGTGATTGCGATTGCGTGATTGCGATTGCGTTATTGGGACTGCGTCATTGTGATTGCGTGATTGTGTTTGCGTGATTGTGAGTGCGAGATTGTGATTGCGTGATTGTGAGTGCGTGATTGTGATTGCGTGATTGTGATTGCGTGATTGTGATTGCGTGATTGTGATTGTGATTGTGTGATTATGATTGTGTGATTGTGATTGTGTGATTGTGATTGCGTGATTGTGATTGCGTGATTCAGATTGCGTGATTCTGATTGCGAGATTGTGATTGCGTGATTGTGATTGCGTGATTGTGATTGCGGGATTGTGATTGTGTTATTGTGATTGCGTTATTGTGATTCCGTTATTGGGACTGCGTTATTGTGATTGCGTGATTGTGATTGCGTGATTGTGATTGCGTGATTGTGATTGCGTGATTGTGATTGCGTGACTGTGATTGCGTGATTGTGATTGCGTGATTGTGATTGCGTGATTGTGATTGCGTGATTGTGATTGCGTGATTGTGATTGCGTGATTGTGATTGCGTGATTGTGATTGCGTGATTGTGATTGCGTGATTGTGATTGCGTGATTGTGATTGCGTGATTGTGATTGCGTGATTGTGATTGCGTGATTGTGATTGTGTGATTGTGATTGTGTCACTGCGATTGTGATTGTGATTGTGATTGTGTGATAGTGATTGTGATTGTGATTGCGTGATTGTGATTGTGTTATTGTGATTGCGTTATTGTGATTCCGTTATTGGGACTGCGTTATTGTGATTGCGTGATTGTGATTGCGTGATTGTGATTGCGTGATTGTGATTGCGTGATTGTGATTGCGTGATTGTGATTGCGTCATTGTGATTGCGTCATTGTGATTGCGCCATTGTGATTGCGTGATTGTGATTGCGTGATTGTGATTGCGTGACTGTGATTGTGTGATTGTGATTGTGATTGTGTGATTGTGTGACTGTGTGATTGTGATTGTGTGATTGTGATTGCATGATTGTGATTGTGTGATTGTGGTTGCGTTATTGTGATTGCGTTATTGTGGTTGCGTGATTGTGAATTCGTGATTATGATTGCGTTATTGTGATTGGGTGACTGTGATTGCGTCATTGTGATTGAGTGATTGTGATTGTGTGATTGTGATTGTGTGATTGTGATTGTGTGATTGTGATTGCGTGATTGTGATTGCGTGATTGTGATTGCGTGATTGTGATTGCGTGATTGTGATTGCGTGATTGTGATTGCGTGATGGTGATTGCGTGATTGTGATTGCGTGATTGTGATTGCGTGATTGTGATTGCGTGATTGTGATTGCGTGATTGTGATTGCGTGATTGTGGTTGCGTGATTGTGATTGCGTGATTGTGATTGCGTGATTGTGATTGCGTGATTGTGATTGCGTGATTGTGATTGCGTGATTGGGATTCCGTGATTGCGATTGCGTGATTGCGATTGCGTGATTGCGATTGCGTGATTGCGATTGCGTCATTGCGATTGCGTGATTGCGATTGCGTGATTGTGATTGCGTGATTGTGATTGCGTGATTGTGATTGCGTGATTGTAATTGCGTGATTGTGATTGCGTGATTGTGATTGCGTGATTGTGATTGTGTCACTGCGATTGTGATTGTGATTGTGATTGTGTGATAGTGATTGTGATTGTGATTGCGTGATTGTGACTGTGTTATTGTGATTGCGTTATTGTGATTCCGTTATTGGGACTGCGTTATTGTGATTGCGTGATTGTGATTGCGTGATTGTGATTGCGTGATTGTGATTGCGTGACTGTGATTGCGTGATTGTGATAGCGTGATTGTGATTGCGTGATTGTGATTGCGTGATTGTGATTGCGTGATTGTGATTGCGTGATTGTGATTGCGTGATGGTGATTGCGTGATTGTGATTGCGTGATTGTGATTGCGTCATTGTGATTGCGTCTTTGTGATTGCGTGATTGTGATTGCGTGATTGTGATTGCGTGATTGTGATTGCGAGATTGTGATTGCGTGATTGTGATTGCGTGATTGTGATTGCGTGATTGTGATTGCGTGATTGTGATTGCGTGATTGTGATTGCGTGATTGTGATTGCGTGATTGTGATTGCGTGATTGTGATTGCGTGATTGTGATTGCGGGATTGTGATTGTGTTATTGTGATTGCGTTATTGTGATTCCGTTATTGGGACTGCGTTATTGTGATTGCGTGATTGTGATTGCGTGATTGTGATTGCGTGATTGTGATTGCGTGATTGTGATTGCGTGACTGTGATTGCGTGATTGTGATTGCGTGATTGTGATTGCGTGATTGTGATTGCGTGATTGTGATTGCGTGATTGTGATTGCGTGATTGTGATTGCGTGATTGTAATTGCGTGATTGTGATTGCGTGATTGTGATTGTGTGATTGTGATTGTGTCACTGCGATTGTGATTGTGATTGTGATTGTGTGATAGTGATTGTGATTGTGATTGCGTGATTGTGATTGCGTGATTGTGATTGCGTGATTGTGATTGCGTGATTGTGATTGCGTGATTGTGATTGCGTCATTGTGATTGCGCCATTGTGATTGCGTGATTGTGATTGCGTGATTGTGATTGCGTGACTGTGATTGTGTGATTGTGATTGTGACTGTGTGACTGTGTGATTGTGATTGTGTGATTGTGATTGTGTGATTGTGATTGTGTGATTGTGATTGTGTGATTGTGATTGTGTGATTGTGATTGTGTGATTGTGATTGTGTGATTGTGATTGTGTGATTGTGATTGTGTGATTGTGATTGTGTGATTGTGATTGTGTGATTGTGATTGTGTGATTGTGATTGTGTGATTGTGATTGTGTGATTGTGATTGTGTGATTGTGATTGTGTGATTGTGATTGTGTGATTGTGATTGTGTGATTGTGATTGTGTGATTGTGATTGTGTGATTGTGATTGTGTGATTGTGATTGTGTGATTGTGATTGTGTGATTGTGATTGTGTGATTGTGATTGTGTGATTGTGATTGTGTGATTGTGATTGTGTGATTGTGATTGTGTGATTGTGATTGTGTGATTGTGATTGTGTGATTGTGATTGTGTGATTGTGATTGTGTGATTGTGATTGTGTGATTGTGATTGTGTGATTGTGATTGTGTGATTGTGATTGTGTGATTGTGATTGTGTGATTGTGATTGTGTGATTGTGATTGTGTGATTGTGATTGTGTGATTGTGATTGTGTGATTGTGATTGTGTGATTGTGATTGTGTGATTGTGATTGTGTGATTGTGATTGTGTGATTGTGATTGTGTGATTGTGATTGTGTGATTGTGATTGTGTGATTGTGATTGTGTGATTGTGATTGTGTGATTGTGATTGTGTGATTGTGATTGTGTGATTGTGATTGTGTGATTGTGATTGCGTGATTGTGATTGCGTCATTGTGATTGCGTGATGCTGATTGCGCCTTTGTGATTGCGTGATGGTGATTGCGTGATTGTGATTGTGTGATTGTGATTGTGTGATTGTGATTGTGTGATTGTGATTGTGTGATTGTGATTGTGTTTGTGTGATTGTGATTGCGTGATTGTGATTGCGTGATTGTGATTGCGTGATTGTGATTGTGTGATTGTGATTGTGTGATTGTGTGATTGTGTGATTGTGTGATTGTGTGATCGTGTGATTGTGTGATTGTGATTGTGTGATTGTGATTGCGGAATTGTGATTGCGTGATTGTGATTGCGTGATTGCGATTGCGTGATTGCGATTGCGTGATTGCGATTGCGTGATTGTGAGTGCGAGATTGTGATTGCGTGATTGTGAGTGCGTGATTGTGATTGCGTGATTGTGATTGCGTGATTGTGATTGTGATTGTGTGATTATGATTGTGTGATTGTGATTGCGTGATTGTGATTGCGTGATTGTGATTGCGTGATTGTGATTGCGTGATTGTGATTGCGTGATTGTGATTGCGAGATTGTGATTGCGTGATTGTGATTGCGTGATTGTGATTGCATGATTGTGATTGCGTGATTGTGATTGCGTGATTGTGATTGCGTGATTGTGATGCGTGATTGCGATTGCGTGATTGCGATTGCGTGATTGCGATTGCGTGATTGCGATTGCGTCATTGGGACTGCGTTATTGTGATTGCGTGATTGTGTTTGCGTGATTGTGAGTGCGAGATTGTGATTGCGTGATTGTGAGTGCCTGATTGTGATTGCGTGATTGTGATTGCGTGATTGTGATTGCGTGATTGTGATTGCGTGATTGTGATTGTGATTGTGTGATTATGATTGTGTGATTGTGATTGTGTGATTGTGATTGTGTGATTGTGATTGCGTGATTGTGGTTGCGTGATTGTGATTGCGTGATTGTGATTGCGTGATTGTGATTGCGTGATTGTGATTGCGTGATTGTGATTGCGTGATTGTGATTGTGCCATTGTGATTGCGTGATTGTGATTGCGAGATTGTGATTGCGTGACTGTGATTGTGATTGTGTGACTGTGTGATTGTGATTGTGTGATTGTGATTGCATGATTGTGATTGTGTGATTGTGGTTGCGTTATTGTGATTGCGTTATTGTGGTTGCGTGATTGTGAATTCGTGATTATGATTGCGTTATTGTGATTGCGTGATTGTGATTGCGAGATTGTGATTGCGTGACTGTGATTGTGATTGTGTGACTGTGTGATTGTGATTGTGTGATTGTGATTGCATGATTGTGATTGTGTGATTGTGGTTGCGTTATTGTGATTGCGTTATTGTGGTTGCGTGATTGTGAATTCGTGATTATGGTTGCGTTATTGTGATTGGGTGACTGTGATTGAGTGATTGTGATTGAGTGATTGTGATTGTGTGATTGTGATTGTGTGATTGTGTGATTGTGATTGTGTGATTGTGATTGCGTGATTGTGATTGCGTGATTGTGATTGTGATTGTGTGATTATGATTGTGTGATTGTGATTGTGTGATTGTGATTGCGAGATTGTGATTGCGTGATTGTGATTGCGTGATTGTGATTGCGGGATTGTGATTGTGTTATTGTGATTGCGTTATTGTGATTCCGTTATTGGGACTGCGTTATTGTGATTGCGTGATTGTGATTGCGTGATTGTGATTGCGTGATTGTGATTGCGTGATTGTGATTGCGTGACTGTGATTGCGTGATTGTGATTGCGTGATTGTGATTGCGTGATTGTGATTGTGTGATTGTGATTGCGTGATTGTGATTGCGTGATTGTGGTTGCGTGATTGTGATTGCGTGATTGTGATTGCGTGATTGTGATTGCGTGATTGTGATTGCGTGATTGTGATTGCGTCATTGTGATTGTGCCATTGTGATTGCGTGATTGTGATTGCGAGATTGTGATTGCGTGACTGTGATTGTGATTGTGTGACTGTGTGATTGTGATTGTGTGATTGTGATTGCATGATTGTGATTGTGTGATTGTGGTTGCGTTATTGTGATTGCGTTATTGTGGTTGCGTGATTGTGAATTCGTGATTATGATTGCGTTATTGTGATTGGGTGACTGTGATTGCGTCATTGTGATTGAGTGATTGTGATTGTGTGATTGTGATTGTGTGATTGTGTGATTGTGATTGTGTGATTGTGATTGTGTGATTGTGATTGTGTGATTGTGATTGTGTGATTGTGATTGTGTGATTGTGATTGTGTGATTGTGATTGTGTGATTGTGATTTTGTGATTGTGATTGTGTGATTGTGATTGTGTGATTGTGATTGTGTGATTGTGATTGTGTGATTGTGATTGTGTGATTGTGATTGTGATTGTGTGACTGTGTGATTGTGATTGTGTGATTGCGATTGCATGATTGTGATTGTGTGATTGTGATTGCGTGATTGTGATTGCGGGTTTGTGATTGTGTTATTGTGATTGCGTTATTGTGATTCCGTTATTGGGACTGCGTTATTGTGATTGCGTGTTTGTGATTGCGTGATTGTGATTGCGTGATTGTGATTGCGTGATTGTGATTGCGTGATTGTGATTGCGTGATTGTGATTGCGTGATTGTGATTGCGTGATTGTGATTGCGTGATTGTGATTGCGTGATTGTGATTGCGTGATTGTGATTGTGTCACTGCGATTGTGATTGTGACTGAGATTGTGTGATAGTGATTGTGATTGTGATTGCGTGATTGTGATTGTGTTATTGTGTTTGCGTTATTGTGATTCCGTTATTGGGACTGCGTTATTGTGATTGCGTGATTGTGATTGCGTGATTGTGATTGCGTGATTGTGATTGCGTGATTGTGATTGCGTGATTGTGATTGCGTGATTGTGATTGCGTGATTGTGATTGTGATTGTGTGATTATGATTGTGTGATTGTGATTGTGTGATTGTGATTGCGTGATTGTGATTGCGTGATTCAGATTGCGTGATTCTGATTGCGAGATTGTGATTGCGTGATTGTGATGCGTGATTGCGATTGCGTGATTGCGATTGCGTGATTGCGATTGCGTGATTGCGATTGCGTTATTGGGACTGCGTCATTGTGATTGCGTGATTGTGTTTGCGTGATTGTGAGTGCGAGATTGTGATTGCGTGATTGTGAGTGCGTGATTGTGATTGCGTGATTGTGATTGCGTGATTGTGATTGCGTGATTGTGATTGTGATTGTGTGATTATGATTGTGTGATTGTGATTGTGTGATTGTGATTGCGTGATTGTGATTGCGTGATTCAGATTGCGTGATTCTGATTGCGAGATTGTGATTGCGTGATTGTGATTGCGTGATTGTGATTGCGGGATTGTGATTGTGTTATTGTGATTGCGTTATTGTGATTCCGTTATTGGGACTGCGTTATTGTGATTGCGTGATTGTGATTGCGTGATTGTGATTGCGTGATTGTGATTGCGTGATTGTGATTGCGTGACTGTGATTGCGTGATTGTGATTGCGTGATTGTGATTGCGTGATTGTGATTGCGTGATTGTGATTGCGTGATTGTGATTGCGTGATTGTGATTGCGTGATTGTGATTGCGTGATTGTGATTGCGTGATTGTGATTGCGTGATTGTGATTGCGTGATTGTGATTGCATGATTGTGATTGCGTGATTGTGATTGTGTGATTGTGATTGTGTCACTGCGATTGTGATTGTGATTGTGATTGTGTGATAGTGATTGTGATTGTGATTGCGTGATTGTGATTGTGTTATTGTGATTGCGTTATTGTGATTCCGTTATTGGGACTGCGTTATTGTGATTGCGTGATTGTGATTGCGTGATTGTGATTGCGTGATTGTGATTGCGTGATTGTGATTGCGTGATTGTGATTGCGTCATTGTGATTGCGTCATTGTGATTGCGCCATTGTGATTGCGTGATTGTGATTGCGTGATTGTGATTGCGTGACTGTGATTGTGTGATTGTGATTGTGATTGTGTGATTGTGTGACTGTGTGATTGTGATTGTGTGATTGTGATTGCATGATTGTGATTGTGTGATTGTGGTTGCGTTATTGTGATTGCGTTATTGTGGTTGCGTGATTGTGAATTCGTGATTATGATTGCGTTATTGTGATTGGGTGACTGTGATTGCGTCATTGTGATTGAGTGATTGTGATTGTGTGATTGTGATTGTGTGATTGTGATTGTGTGATTGTGATTGCGTGATTGTGATTGCGTGATTGTGATTGCGTGATTGTGATTGCGTGATTGTGATTGCGTGATTGTGATTGCGTGATGGTGATTGCGTGATTGTGATTGCGTGATTGTGATTGCGTGATTGTGATTGCGTGATTGTGATTGCGTGATTGTGATTGCGTGATTGTGGTTGCGTGATTGTGATTGCGTGATTGTGATTGCGTGATTGTGATTGCGTGATGGTGATTGCGTGATTGTGATTGCGTGATTGTGATTGCGTGATTGTGATTGCGTGACTGTGATTGCGTGATTGTGATTGCGTGATTGTGATTGCGTGATTGTGATTGCGTGATTGTGATTGCGTGATTGTGATTGCGTGATTGTGATTGCGTGATTGTGATTGCGTGATTGTGATTGCGTGATTGTGATTGCGTGATTGTGATTGCGTGATTGTGATTGCATGATTGTGATTGCGTGATTGTGATTGTGTGATTGTGATTGTGTCACTGCGATTGTGATTGTGATTGTGATTGTGTGATAGTGATTGTGATTGTGATTGCGTGATTGTGATTGTGTTATTGTGATTGCGTTATTGTGATTCCGTTATTGGGACTGCGTTATTGTGATTGCGTGATTGTGATTGCGTGATTGTGATTGCGTGATTGTGATTGCGTGATTGTGATTGCGTGATTGTGATTGCGTCATTGTGATTGCGTCATTGTGATTGCGCCATTGTGATTGCGTGATTGTGATTGCGTGATTGTGATTGCGTGACTGTGATTGTGTGATTGTGATTGTGATTGTGTGATTGTGTGACTGTGTGATTGTGATTGTGTGATTGTGATTGCATGATTGTGATTGTGTGATTGTGGTTGCGTTATTGTGATTGCGTTATTGTGGTTGCGTGATTGTGAATTCGTGATTATGATTGCGTTATTGTGATTGGGTGACTGTGATTGCGTCATTGTGATTGAGTGATTGTGATTGTGTGATTGTGATTGTGTGATTGTGATTGTGTGATTGTGATTGCGTGATTGTGATTGCGTGATTGTGATTGCGTGATTGTGATTGCGTGATTGTGATTGCGTGATTGTGATTGCGTGATGGTGATTGCGTGATTGTGATTGCGTGATTGTGATTGCGTGATTGTGATTGCGTGATTGTGATTGCGTGATTGTGATTGCGTGATTGTGGTTGCGTGATTGTGATTGCGTGATTGTGATTGCGTGATTGTGATTGCGTGATTGTGATTGCGTGATTGTGATTGCGTGATTGGGATTCCGTGATTGCGATTGCGTGATTGCGATTGCGATTGCGATTGCGTGATTGCGATTGCGTGATTGCGATTGCGTGATTGCGATTGCGTCATTGCGATTGCGTGATTGCGATTGCGTGATTGTGATTGCGTGATTGTGATTGCGTGATTGTGATTGCGTGATTGTAATTGCGTGATTGTGATTGCGTGATTGTGATTGCGTGATTGTGATTGTGTCACTGCGATTGTGATTGTGATTGTGATTGTGTGATAGTGATTGTGATTGTGATTGCGTGATTGTGACTGTGTTATTGTGATTGCGTTATTGTGATTCCGTTATTGGGACTGCGTTATTGTGATTGCGTGATTGTGATTGCGTGATTGTGATTGCGTGATTGTGATTGCGTGACTGTGATTGCGTGATTGTGATAGCGTGATTGTGATTGCGTGATTGTGATTGCGTGATTGTGATTGCGTGATTGTGATTGCGTGATTGTGATTGCGTGATGGTGATTGCGTGATTGTGATTGCGTGATTGTGATTGCGTCATTGTGATTGCGTCTTTGTGATTGCGTGATTGTGATTGCGTGATTGTGATTGCGTGATTGTGATTGCGAGATTGTGATTGCGTGATTGTGATTGCGTGATTGTGATTGCGTGATTGTGATTGCGTGATTGTGATTGCGTGATTGTGATTGCGTGATTGTGATTGCGTGATTGTGATTGCGTGATTGTGATTGCGTGATTGTGATTGCGTGATTGTGATTGCGTGATTGTGATTGCGTGATTGTGATTGCGTGATTGTGATTGCGTGATTGTGATTGCGTGATTGTGATAGCGTGATTGTGATTGCATGATTGGGATTCCGTGATTGCGATTGCGTGATTGCGATTGCGTGATTGTGATTGCGTGATTGTGATTGCGTTATTGGGACTTCGTTATTGTGATTGCGTGATTGTGTTTGCGTGATTGTGAGTGCGAGATTGTGATTGCGTGATTGTGAGTGCGTGATTGTGATTGCATGATTGTGATTGCGTGATTGTGATTGCGTGATTGTGATTGTGATTGTGTGATTATGATTGTGTGATTGTGATTGCGTGATTGTGATTGCGTGATTGTGATTGCGTGATTGTGATTGCGTGATTCTGATTGCGTGATTCTGATTGCGTGATTCTGATTGCGCGATTGTGATTGCGCGATTGTGATTGCGTGATTGTGATTGCGGGATTGTGATTGTGTTATTGTGATTGCGTTATTGTGATTCCGATATTGGGACTGCGTTATTGTGATTGCGTGATTGTGATTGTCTGATTGTGATTGCGTGATTGTGATTGCGTGATTGTGATTGCGTGATTGTGATTGCGTGATTGTGATTGCGTGATTGTGATTGCGTGATTGTGATTGCGTGATTGTGATTGCGTGATTGTGATTGCGTGATTGTGATTGCGTGATTGTGATTGCGTGATTGTGATTGCGTGATTGTGATTGCGTGATTGTGATTGCGTGATTGTGATTGCGTGATTGTGATTGCGTGATTGTGATTGCGTGATTGTGATTGCGTGATTGTGATTGTGTGATTGTGATTGTGTCATTGCGATTGTGATTGTGATTGTGTGATAGTGATTGTGATTGTGATTGCGTAATTGTGATTGTGTTATTGTGATTGCGTTATTGTGATTCCGTTATTGGGACTGCGTTATTGTGATTGCGTGATTGTGATTGTCTGATTGTGATTGCGTGATTGTGATTGCGTGATTGTGATTGCGTGATTGTGATTGCGTGATTGTGATTGCGGGATTGTGATTGCGTTATTGTGATTGCGTTATTGTGATTCCGTTATTGGGACTGCGTTATTGTGATTGCGTGACTGTGATTGCGTGACTGTGATTGCGTGACTGTGATTGCGTGACTGTGATTGCGTGATTGTGATTGCGTGATTGTGATTGCGTGATTGTGATTGCGTGATTGTGATTGCGTGATTGTGATTGCGTGATTGTGATTGCGGGATTGTGATTGTGTTATTGTGATTGCATTATTGTGATTCCGTTATTGGGACTGCGTTATTGTGATTGCGTGACTGTGATTGTGTGATTGTGATTGCGTGATTGTGATTGCGTGATTGTAATTGCGTGATTGTGATTGCGTGATTGTGATTGCGTGATTGTGATTGCGTGATTGTGATTGCGTGATTGTGATTGCGTGATTGTGACTGCGTGATTGTGATTGCGTGATTGTGATTGCGTGATTGTGATTGCGTGATTGTGATTGCGTGATTGTGATTGCGTGATTGCGATTGCGTGATTGCGATTGCGTGATTGCGATTGCGTGATTGTGGTTGCGTTATTGGGACTGCGTTATTGTGATTGCGTGATTGTGTTTGCGTGATTGTGAGTGCGAGATTGTGATTGCGTGATTGTGAGTGCGTGATTGTGATTGCGTGATTGTGATTGCGTGATTGTGATTGTGATTGTGTGATTATGATTGTGTGATTGTGATTGCGTGATTGTGATTGCGTGATTGTGATTGCGTGATTGTGATTGCGTGATTGTGATTGCGTGATTGTGATTGCGTGATTGTGATTGCGTGATTGTGATTGCGTGATTGTGATTGCGTGATTGTGATTGCGTGAATTGTGATTGCGTGATTGTGATTGCGTGATTGTGATTGCGTGATTGTGATTGCGTGATTGTGATTGCGTGATTGTGATTGCGGGATTGTGATTGCGTTATTGTGATTGCGTTATTGTGATTCCGTTATTGGGACTGCGTTATTGTGATTGCGTGACTGTGATTGCGTGACTGTGATTGCGTGACTGTGATTGCGTGACTGTGATTGCGTGACTGTGGTTGCGTGATTGTGATTGCGTGATTGTGATTGCGTGATTGTGATTGCGTGATTGTGATTGCGTGATTGTGATTGTGTCACTGCGATTGTGATTGTGATTGTGATTGTGTGATAGTGATTGCGATTGTGATTGCGTGATTGTGATTGTGTTATTGTGATTGCGTTATTGTGATTCCGTTATTGGGACTGCGTTATTGTGGTTGCGTGATTGTGATTGCGTGATTGTGATTGCGTGATTCTGATTGCGTGACTGTGATTGCGTGATTGTGATTGCGTGATTGTGATTGCGTGATTGTGATTGCGTGATTGTGATTGCGTGATTGTGATTGCGTGATTGTGATTGCGTGATTGTGATTGCGTGATTGTGATTGCGTGATTGTGATTGCGTGATTGTGATTGTGTGATTGTGATTGTGTCATTGCGATTGTGATTGTGATTGTGTGATAGTGATTGTGATTGTGATTGCGTAATTGTGATTGTGTTATTGTGATTGCGTTATTGTGATTCCGTTATTGGGACTGCGTTATTGTGATTGCGTGATTGTGATTGTCTGATTGTGATTGCGTGATTGTGATTGCGTGATTGTGATTGCGTGATTGTGATTGCGTGATTGTGATTGCGGGATTGTGATTGCGTTATTGTGATTGCGTTATTGTGATTCCGTTATTGGGACTGCGTTATTGTGATTGCGTGACTGTGATTGCGTGACTGTGATTGCGTGACTGTGATTGCGTGACTGTGATTGCGTGATTGTGATTGCGTGATTGTGATTGCGTGATTGTGATTGCGTGATTGTGATTGCGTGATTGTGATTGCGTGATTGTGATTGCGGGATTGTGATTGTGTTATTGTGATTGCATTATTGTGATTCCGTTATTGTGATTGCGTGATTGTAATTGCGTGATTGTGATTGCGTGATTGTGATTGCGTGATTGTGATTGCGTGATTGTGATTGCGTGATTGTGATTGCGTGATTGTGACTGCGTGATTGTGATTGCGTGATTGTGATTGCGTGATTGTGATTGCGTCATTGTGATTGCGTCATTGTGATTGCGTCATTGTGATTGCGTCATTGTGATTGCGTGATTGTGATTGCGTGATTGTGATTGCGTGATTGTGATTGCGTGATTGTGATTGCGTGATTGTGATTGCGTGATTGTGATTGCGTGACTGTGATTGCGTGATTGTGATTGCGTGATTGTGATTGCGTGATTGTGATTGCGTGATTGCGATTGCGTGATTGCGATTGCGTGATTGCGATTGCGTGATTGTGGTTGCGTTATTGGGACTGCGTTATTGTGATTGCGTGATTGTGTTTGCGTGATTGTGAGTGCGAGATTGTGATTGCGTGATTGTGAGTGCGTGATTGTGATTGCGTGATTGTGATTGCGTGATTGTGATTGTGATTGTGTGATTATGATTGTGTGATTGTGATTGCGTGATTGTGATTGCGTGATTGTGATTGCGTGATTGTGATTGCGTGATTGTGATTGCGTGATTGTGATTGCGTGATTGTGATTGCGTGATTGTGATTGCGTGATTGTGATTGCGTGATTGTGATTGCGTGATTGTGATTGCGTGAATTGTGATTGCGTGATTGTGATTGCGTGATTGTGATTGCGTGATTGTGATTGCGTGATTGTGATTGCGTGATTGTGATTGCGTGATTGTGATTGCGGGATTGTGATTGCGTTATTGTGATTGCGTTATTGTGATTCCGTTATTGGGACTGCGTTATTGTGATTGCGTGACTGTGATTGCGTGACTGTGATTGCGTGACTGTGATTGCGTGACTGTGGTTGCGTGATTGTGATTGCGTGATTGTGATTGCGTGATTGTGATTGCGTGATTGTGATTGCGTGATTGTGATTGTGTCACTGCGATTGTGATTGTGATTGTGATTGTGTGATAGTGATTGCGATTGTGATTGCGTGATTGTGATTGTGTTATTGTGATTGCGTTATTGTGATTCCGTTATTGGGACTGCGTTATTGTGGTTGCGTGATTGTGATTGCGTGATTGTGATTGCGTGATTCTGATTGCGTGACTGTGATTGCGTGATTGTGATTGCGTGATTGTGATTGCGTGATTGTGATTGCGTGATTGTGATTGCGTGATTGTGATTGCGTGATTGTGATTGCGTGATTGTGATTGCGTGATTGTGATTGCGGGATTGTGATTGTGTTATTGTGATTGCGTTATTGTGATTCCCTTATTGGGACTGCGTTATTGTGATTGCGTGACTGTGATTGTGTGATTGTGATTGCGTGATTGTGATTGCGTGATTGTAATTGCGTGATTGTGATTGCGTGATTGTGATTGCGGGATTGTGATTGCGTTATTGTGATTGCGTTATTGTGATTCCGTTATTGGGACTGCGTTATTGTGATTGCGTGACTGTGATTGCGTGACTGTGATTGCGTGATTGTGATTGCGTGATTGTGATTGCGTGATTGTGATTGCGTGATTGTGATTGCGTGATTGTGATTGCGTGATTGTGATTGCGTGATTGTGATTGCGTGATTGTGATTGCGTGATTGTGATTGCGTGATTGGGATTCCGTGATTGCGATTGCGTGATTGCGATTGCGAGATTGCGATTGCGAGATTGCGATTGCGTGATTGCGATTGCGTGATTGCGATTGCGTTATTGTGATTCCGTTATTGGGACTGCGTTATTGTGATTGCGTGACTGTGATTGCGTGACTGTGATTGCGTGACTGTGATTGCGTGACTGTGATTGCGTGATTGTGATTGCGTGATTGTGATTGCGTGATTGTGATTGCGTGATTGTGATTGCGTGATTGTGATTGCGTGATTCTGATTGCGTGATTCTGATTGCGCGATTGTGATTGCGTGATTGTGATTGCGTGATTGTGATTGCGTGATTGTGATTGCGTGATTGTGATTGTGTGATTGTGATTGTGTCATTGCGATTGTGATTGTGATTGTGTGATAGTGATTGTGATTGTGATTGCGTAATTGTGATTGTCTTATTGTGATTGCGTTATTGTGATTCCGTTATTGGGACTGCGTTATTGTGATTGCGTGATTGTGATTGTCTGATTGTGATTGCGTGATTGTGATTGCGTGATTGTGATTGCGTGATTGTGATTGCGTGATTGTGATTGCGGGATTGTGATTGCGTTATTGTGATTGCGTTATTGTGATTCCGTTATTGGGACTGCGTTATTGTGATTGCGTGACTGTGATTGCGTGACTGTGATTGCGTGACTGTGATTGCGTGACTGTGATTGCGTGACTGTGATTGCGTGATTGTGATTGCGTGATTGTGATTGCGTGATTGTGATTGCGTGATTGTGATTGCGTGATTGTGATTGCGTGATTGTGATTGTGTCACTGCGATTGTGATTGTGATTGTGGTTGTGTGATAGTGATTGTGATTGTGATTGCGTTATTGTGATTGCGTGATTGTGATTGCGTGATTGTGATTGCGTGACTGTGATTGCGTGATTGTGATTGCGTGATTGTGATTGCGGAATTGTGATTGCGTGATTGTGATTGCGTGATTGTGATTGCGTGATTGTGATTGCGTGATTGTGATTGCGTGATTGTGATTGCGGGATTGTGATTGTGTTATTGTGATTGCGTTATTGTGATTCCGTTATTGGGACTGCGTTATTGTGATTGCGTGACTGTGATTGCGTGATTGTGATTGCGTGATTGTGATTGCGTGATTGTGATTGCGTGATTGTGATTGCGTGATTGTGTTTGCGTGATTGTGATTGCGTGATTGTGATTGCGTGATTGTGATTGCGTGATTGTGATTGCGTGATTGTGATTGCGTGATTGTGATTGCGTGATTGTGATTGCGTGATTGTGATTGCGTGATTGTGATTGCGTGATTGTGATTGCGTCATTGTGATTGCGTCATTGTGATTGCGTGATTGTGATTGCGTGATTGTGATTGCGTGATTGTGATTGCGTGATTGTGATTGCGTGATTGTGATTGCGTGATTGTGATTGCGTGATTGTGATTGCGTGATTGTGATTGCGTGATTGCGATTGCGTGATTGCGATTGCGTGATTGCGATTGCGTGATTGCGATTGCGTGATTGTGATTGCGTTATTGGGACTGCGTTATTGTGATTGCGTGATTGTGTTTGCGTGATTGTGAGTGCGAGATTGTGATTGCGTGATTGTGAGTGCGTGATTGTGATTGCGTGATTGTGATTGCGTGATTGTGATTGTGATTGTGTGATTATGATTGTGTGATTGTGATTGCGTGATTGTGATTGCGTGATTGTGATTGCGTGATTGTGATTGCGTGATTGTGATTGCGTGATTGTGATTGCGTGATTGTGATTGCGTGATTGTGATTGCGTGATTGTGATTGCGTGATTGTGATTGCGTGATTGTGATTCCGTTATTGGGACTGCGTTATTGTGATTGCGTGATTGTGATTGTCTGATTGTGGTTGCGTGATTGTGATTGCGTGATTGTGATTGCGTGATTGTGATTGCGTGATTGTGATTGCGTGATTGTGATTGCGTGATTGTGATTGTGCCATTGTGATTGCGTGATTGTGATTGCGAGATTGTGATTGCGTGACTGTGATTGTGATTGTGTGACTGTGTGATTGTGATTGTGTGATTGTGATTGCATGATTGTGATTGTGTGATTGTGGTTGCGTTATTGTGATTGCGTTATTGTGGTTGCGTGATTGTGAATTCGTGATTATGATTGCGTTATTGTGATTGCGTGATTGTGATTGCGAGATTGTGATTGCGTGACTGTGATTGTGATTGTGTGACTGTGTGATTGTGATTGTGTGATTGTGATTGCATGATTGTGATTGTGTGATTGTGGTTGCGTTATTGTGATTGCGTTATTGTGGTTGCGTGATTGTGAATTCGTGATTATGATTGCGTTATTGTGATTGGGTGACTGTGATTGAGTGATTGTGATTGAGTGATTGTGATTGTGTGATTGTGATTGTGTGATTGTGTGATTGTGATTGTGTGATTGTGATTGCGTGATTGTGATTGCGTGATTGTGATTGTGATTGTGTGATTATGATTGTGTGATTGTGATTGTGTGATTGTGATTGCGAGATTGTGATTGCGTGATTGTGATTGCGTGATTGTGATTGCGGGATTGTGATTGTGTTATTGTGATTGCGTTATTGTGATTCCGTTATTGGGACTGCGTTATTGTGATTGCGTGATTGTGATTGCGTGATTGTGATTGCGTGATTGTGATTGCGTGATTGTGATTGCGTGACTGTGATTGCGTGATTGTGATTGCGTGATTGTGATTGCGTGATTGTGATTGTGTGATTGTGATTGCGTGATTGTGATTGCGTGATTGTGGTTGCGTGATTGTGATTGCGTGATTGTGATTGCGTGATTGTGATTGCGTGATTGTGATTGCGTGATTGTGATTGCGTCATTGTGATTGTGCCATTGTGATTGCGTGATTGTGATTGCGAGATTGTGATTGCGTGACTGTGATTGTGATTGTGTGACTGTGTGATTGTGATTGTGTGATTGTGATTGCATGATTGTGATTGTGTGATTGTGGTTGCGTTATTGTGATTGCGTTATTGTGGTTGCGTGATTGTGAATTCGTGATTATGATTGCGTTATTGTGATTGGGTGACTGTGATTGCGTCATTGTGATTGAGTGATTGTGATTGTGTGATTGTGATTGTGTGATTGTGTGATTGTGATTGTGTGATTGTGATTGTGTGATTGTGATTGTGTGATTGTGATTGTGTGATTGTGATTGTGTTATTGTGATTGCGTTATTGTGATTCCGTTATTGGGACTGCGTTATTGTGATTGCGTGATTGTGATTGCGTGATTGTGATTGCGTGACTGTGATTGTGTGATTGTGATTGCGTGATTGTGATTGCGGGTTTGTGATTGTGTTATTGTGATTGCGTTATTGTGATTCCGTTATTGGGACTGCGTTATTGTGATTGCGTGTTTGTGATTGCGTGATTGTGATTGCGTGATTGTGATTGCGTGATTGTGATTGCGTGATTGTGATTGCGTGATTGTGATTGCGTGATTGTGATTGCGTGATTGTGATTGCGTGATTGTGATTGCGTGATTGTGATTGTGTCACTGCGATTGTGATTGTGACTGAGATTGTGTGATAGTGATTGTGATTGTGATTGCGTGATTGTGATTGTGTTATTGTGATTGCGTTATTGTGATTCCGTTATTGGGACTGCGTTATTGTGATTGCGTGATTGTGATTGCGTGATTGTGATTGCGTGATTGTGATTGCGTGATTGTGATTGCGTGATTGTGATTGCGTGATTGTGATTGTGATTGTGTGATTATGATTGTGTGATTGTGATTGTGTGATTGTGATTGCGTGATTGTGATTGCGTGATTCAGATTGCGTGATTCTGATTGCGAGATTGTGATTGCGTGATTGTGATGCGTGATTGCGATTGCGTGATTGCGATTGCGTGATTGCGATTGCGTGATTGCGATTGCGTTATTGGGACTGCGTCATTGTGATTGCGTGATTGTGTTTGCGTGATTGTGAGTGCGAGATTGTGATTGCGTGATTGTGAGTGCGTGATTGTGATTGCGTGATTGTGATTGCGTGATTGTGATTGCGTGATTGTGATTGTGATTGTGTGATTATGATTGTGTGATTGTGATTGTGTGATTGTGATTGCGTGATTGTGATTGCGTGATTCAGATTGCGTGATTCTGATTGCGAGATTGTGATTGCGTGATTGTGATTGCGTGATTGTGATTGCGGGATTGTGATTGTGTTATTGTGATTGCGTTATTGTGATTCCGTTATTGGGACTGCGTTATTGTGATTGCGTGATTGTGATTGCGTGATTGTGATTGCGTGACTGTGATTGCGTGATTGTGATTGCGTGATTGTGATTGCGTGATTGTGATTGCGTGATTGTGATTGCGTGATTGTGATTGCGTGATTGTGATTGCGTGATTGTGATTGCGTGATTGTGATTGCGTGATTGTGATTGCGTGATTGTGATTGCGTGATTGTGATTGCGTGATTGTGATTGCGTGATTGTGATTGCGTGATTGTGATTGTGTGATTGTGATTGTGTCACTGCGATTGTGATTGTGATTGTGATTGTGTGATAGTGATTGTGATTGTGATTGCGTGATTGTGATTGTGTTATTGTGATTGCGTTATTGTGATTCCGTTATTGGGACTGCGTTATTGTGATTGCGTGATTGTGATTGCGTGATTGTGATTGCGTGATTGTGATTGCGTGATTGTGATTGCGTGATTGTGATTGCGTCATTGTGATTGCGTCATTGTGATTGCGCCATTGTGATTGCGTGATTGTGATTGCGTGATTGTGATTGCGTGACTGTGATTGTGTGATTGTGATTGTGATTGTGTGATTGTGTGACTGTGTGATTGTGATTGTGTGATTGTGATTGCATGATTGTGATTGTGTGATTGTGGTTGCGTTATTGTGATTGCGTTATTGTGGTTGCGTGATTGTGAATTCGTGATTATGATTGCGTTATTGTGATTGGGTGACTGTGATTGCGTCATTGTGATTGAGTGATTGTGATTGTGTGATTGTGATTGTGTGATTGTGATTGTGTGATTGTGATTGCGTGATTGTGATTGCGTGATTGTGATTGCGTGATTGTGATTGCGTGATTGTGATTGCGTGATTGTGATTGCGTGATGGTGATTGCGTGATTGTGATTGCGTGATTGTGATTGCGTGATTGTGATTGCGTGATTGTGATTGCGTGATTGTGATTGCGTGATTGTGGTTGCGTGATTGTGATTGCGTGATTGTGATTGCGTGATTGTGATTGCGTGATTGTGATTGCGTGATTGTGATTGCGTGATTGGGATTCCGTGATTGCGATTGCGTGATTGCGATTGCGTGATTGCGATTGCGTGATTGCGATTGCGTGATTGCGATTGCGTGATTGCGATTGCGTGATTGCGATTGCGTGATTGCGATTGCGTGATTGTGATTGCGTGATTGTGATTGCGTGATTGTGATTGCGTGATTGTAATTGCGTGATTGTGATTGCGTGATTGTGATTGCGTGATTGTGATTGTGTCACTGCGATTGTGATTGTGATTGTGATTGTGTGATAGTGATTGTGATTGTGATTGCGTGATTGTGACTGTGTTATTGTGATTGCGTTATTGTGATTCCGTTATTGGGACTGCGTTATTGTGATTGCGTGATTGTGATTGCGTGATTGTGATTGCGTGATTGTGATTGCGTGACTGTGATTGCGTGATTGTGATAGCGTGATTGTGATTGCGTGATTGTGATTGCGTGATTGTGATTGCGTGATTGTGATTGCGTGATTGTGATTGCGTGATGGTGATTGCGTGATTGTGATTGCGTGATTGTGATTGCGTCATTGTGATTGCGTCATTGTGATTGCGTCTTTGTGATTGCGTGATTGTGATTGCGTGATTGTGATTGCGTGATTGTGATTGCGAGATTGTGATTGCGTGATTGTGATTGCGTGATTGTGATTGCGTGATTGTGATTGCGTGATTGTGATTGCGTGATTGTGATTGCGTGATTGTGATTGCGTGATTGTGATTGCGTGATTGTGATTGCGTGATTGTGATTGCGTGATTGTGATTGCGTGATTGTGATTGCGTGATTGTGATTGCGTGATTGTGATTGCGTGATTGTGATTGCGTGATTGTGATAGCGTGATTGTGATTGCATGATTGGGATTCCGTGATTGCGATTGCGTGATTGCGATTGCGTGATTGTGATTGCGTGATTGTGATTGCGTTATTGGGACTTCGTTATTGTGATTGCGTGATTGTGTTTGCGTGATTGTGAGTGCGAGATTGTGATTGCGTGATTGTGAGTGCGTGATTGTGATTGCATGATTGTGATTGCGTGATTGTGATTGCGTGATTGTGATTGTGATTGTGTGATTATGATTGTGTGATTGTGATTGCGTGATTGTGATTGCGTGATTGTGATTGCGTGATTGTGATTGCGTGATTCTGATTGCGTGATTGTGATTGCGTGATTGTGATTGCGTGATTGTGATTGCGTGATTGTAATTGCGTGATTGTGATTGCGTGATTGTGATTGCGTGATTGTGATTGTGTCACTGCGATTGTGATTGTGATTGTGATTGTGTGATAGTGATTGTGATTGTGATTGCGTGATTGTGACTGTGTTATTGTG
This sequence comes from Megachile rotundata, assembly GCF_050947335.1. Taxonomy (NCBI): domain Eukaryota; kingdom Metazoa; phylum Arthropoda; class Insecta; order Hymenoptera; family Megachilidae; genus Megachile; species Megachile rotundata. Next base: position 104,817 of record NW_027473402.1, read on the forward strand.
ATTGCGTTATTGTGATTCCGTTATTGGGACTGCGTTATTGTGATTGCGTGATTGTGATTGCGTGATTGCGATTGCGTGATTGCGATTGCGTGATTGCGATTGCGTGATTGCGATTGCGTGATTGCGATTGCGTGATTGCGATTGCGTGATTGTGATTGCGTGATTGTGATTGCGTGATTGTGATTGCGTGATTGTAATTGCGTGATTGTGATTGCGTGATTGTGATTGCGTGATTGTGATTGTGTCACTGCGATTGTGATTGTGATTGTGATTGTGTGATAGTGATTGTGATTGTGATTGCGTGATTGTGACTGTGTTATTGTGATTGCGTGATTGCGATTGCGTGATTGCGATTGCGTGATTGTGATTGCGTGATTGTGATTGCGTGATTGTGATTGCGTGATTGTAATTGCGTGATTGTGATTGCGTGATTGTGATTGCGTGATTGTGATTGTGTCACTGCGATTGTGATTGTGATTGTGATTGTGTGATAGTGATTGTGATTGTGATTGCGTGATTGTGACTGTGTTATTGTGATTGCGTTATTGTGATTCCGTTATTGGGACTGCGTTATTGTGATTGCGTGATTGTGATTGCGTGATTGTGATTGCGTGATTGTGATTGCGTGACTGTGATTGCGTGATTGTGATAGCGTGATTGTGATTGCGTGATTGTGATTGCGTGATTGTGATTGCGTGATTGTGATTGCGTGATTGTGATTGCGTGATGGTGATTGCGTGATTGTGATTGCGTGATTGTGATTGCGTCATTGTGATTGCGTCATTGTGATTGCGTCTTTGTGATTGCGTGATTGTGATTGCGTGATTGTGATTGCGTGATTGTGATTGCGAGATTGTGATTGCGTGATTGTGATTGCGTGATTGTGATTGCGTGATTGTGATTGCGTGATTGTGATTGCGTGATTGTGATTGCGTGATTGTGATTGCGTGATTGTGATTGCGTGATTGTGATTGCGTGATTGTGATTGCGTGATTGTGATTGCGTGATTGTGATTGCGTGATTGTGATTGCGTGATTGTGATTGCGTGATTGTGATTGCGTGATTGTGATAGCGTGATTGTGATTGCATGATTGGGATTCCGTGATTGCGATTGCGTGATTGCGATTGCGTGATTGTGATTGCGTGATTGTGATTGCGTTATTGGGACTTCGTTATTGTGATTGCGTGATTGTGTTTGCGTGATTGTGAGTGCGAGATTGTGATTGCGTGATTGTGAGTGCGTGATTGTGATTGCATGATTGTGATTGCGTGATTGTGATTGCGTGATTGTGATTGTGATTGTGTGATTATGATTGTGTGATTGTGATTGCGTGATTGTGATTGCGTGATTGTGATTGCGTGATTGTGATTGCGTGATTCTGATTGCGTGATTCTGATTGCGTGATTCTGATTGCGCGATTGTGATTGCGCGATTGTGATTGCGTGATTGTGATTGCGGGATTGTGATTGTGTTATTGTGATTGCGTTATTGTGATTCCGATATTGGGACTGCGTTATTGTGATTGCGTGATTGTGATTGTCTGATTGTGATTGCGTGATTGTGATTGCGTGATTGTGATTGCGTGATTGTGATTGCGTGATTGTGATTGCGTGATTGTGATTGCGTGATTGTGATTGCGTGATTGTGATTGCGTGATTGTGATTGCGTGATTGTGATTGCGTGATTGTGATTGCGTGATTGTGATTGCGTGATTGTGATTGCGTGATTGTGATTGCGTGATTGTGATTGTGTGATTGGTGATTGTGTCATTGCGATTGTGATTGTGATTGTGTGATAGTGATTGTGATTGTGATTGCGTAATTGTGATTGTGTTATTGTGATTGCGTTATTGTGATTCCGTTATTGGGACTGCGTTATTGTGATTGCGTGATTGTGATTGTCTGACTGTGATTGCGTGATTGTGATTGCGTGATTGTGATTGCGTGATTGTGATTGCGTGATTGTGATTGCGGGATTGTGATTGCGTTATTGTGATTGCGTTATTGTGATTCCGTTATTGGGACTGCGTTATTGTGATTGCGTGACTGTGATTGCGTGACTGTGATTGCGTGACTGTGATTGCGTGACTGTGATTGCGTGATTGTGATTGCGTGATTGTGATTGCGTGATTGTGATTGCGTGATTGTGATTGCGTGATTGTGATTGCGTGATTGTGATTGCGGGATTGTGATTGTGTTATTGTGATTGCATTATTGTGATTCCGTTATTGGGACTGCGTTATTGTGATTGCGTGACTGTGATTGTGTGGTTGTGATTGCGTGATTGTGATTGCGTGATTGTAATTGCGTGATTGTGATTGCGTGATTGTGATTGCGTGATTGTGATTGCGTGATTGTGATTGCGTGATTGTGATTGCGTGATTGTGACTGCGTGATTGTGATTGCGTGATTGTGATTGCGTGATTGTGATTGCGTGATTGTGATTGCGTGATTGTGATTGCGTGATTGCGATTGCGTGATTGCGATTGCGTGATTGCGATTGCGTGATTGTGGTTGCGTTATTGGGACTGCGTTATTGTGATTGCGTGATTGTGTTTGCGTGATTGTGAGTGCGAGATTGTGATTGCGTGATTGTGAGTGCGTGATTGTGATTGCGTGATTGTGATTGCGTGATTGTGATTGTGATTGTGTGATTATGATTGTGTGATTGTGATTGCGTGATTGTGATTGCGTGATTGTGATTGCGTGATTGTGATTGCGTGATTGTGATTGCGTGATTGTGATTGCGTGATTGTGATTGCGTGATTGTGATTGCGTGATTGTGATTGCGTGATTGTGATTGCGTGAATTGTGATTGCGTGATTGTGATTGCGTGATTGTGATTGCGTGATTGTGATTGCGTGATTGTGATTGCGTGATTGTGATTGCGGGATTGTGATTGCGTTATTGTGATTGCGTTATTGTGATTCCGTTATTGGGACTGCGTTATTGTGATTGCGTGACTGTGATTGCGTGACTGTGATTGCGTGACTGTGATTGCGTGACTGTGATTGCGTGACTGTGGTTGCGTGATTGTGATTGCGTGATTGTGATTGCGTGATTGTGATTGCGTGATTGTGATTGCGTGATTGTGATTGTGTCACTGCGATTGTGATTGTGATTGTGATTGTGTGATAGTGATTGCGATTGTGATTGCGTGATTGTGATTGTGTTATTGTGATTGCGTTATTGTGATTCCGTTATTGGGACTGCGTTATTGTGGTTGCGTGATTGTGATTGCGTGATTGTGATTGCGTGATTCTGATTGCGTGACTGTGATTGCGTGATTGTGATTGCGTGATTGTGATTGCGTGATTGTGATTGCGTGATTGTGATTGCGATTGCGTGATTGTGATTGCGTGATTGTGATTGCGTGATTGTGATTGTGTGATTGTGATTGTGTCATTGCGATTGTGATTGTGATTGTGTGATAGTGATTGTGATTGTGATTGCGTAATTGTGATTGTGTTATTGTGATTGCGTTATTGTGATTCCGTTATTGGGACTGCGTTATTGTGATTGCGTGATTGTGATTGTCTGATTGTGATTGCGTGATTGTGATTGCGTGATTGTGATTGCGTGATTGTGATTGCGTGATTGTGATTGCGGGATTGTGATTGCGTTATTGTGATTGCGTTATTGTGATTCCGTTATTGGGACTGCGTTATTGTGATTGCGTGACTGTGATTGCGTGACTGTGATTGCGTGACTGTGATTGCGTGACTGTGATTGCGTGATTGTGATTGCGTGATTGTGATTGCGTGATTGTGATTGCGTGATTGTGATTGCGTGATTGTGATTGCGTGATTGTGATTGCGGGATTGTGATTGTGTTATTGTGATTGCATTATTGTGATTCCGTTATTGTGATTGCGTGATTGTAATTGCGTGATTGTGATTGCGTGATTGTGATTGCGTGATTGTGATTGCGTGATTGTGATTGCGTGATTGTGATTGCGTGATTGTGATTGCGTGATTGTGACTGCGTGATTGTGATTGCGTGATTGTGATTGCGTGATTGTGATTGCGTCATTGTGATTGCGTCATTGTGATTGCGTCATTGTGATTGCGTCATTGTGATTGCGTGATTGTGATTGCGTGATTGTGATTGCGTGATTGTGATTGCGTGATTGTGATTGCGTGATTGTGATTGCGTGATTGTGATTGCGTGATTGTGATTGCGTGATTGTGATTGCGTGATTGTGATTGCGTGATTGTGATTGCGTGATTGTGATTGCGTGATTGCGATTGCGTGATTGCGATTGCGTGATTGCGATTGCGTGATTGTGGTTGCGTTATTGGGACTGCGTTATTGTGATTGCGTGATTGTGTTTGCGTGATTGTGAGTGCGAAATTGTGATTGCGTGATTGTGAGTGCGTGATTGTGATTGCGTGATTGTGATTGCGTGATTGTGATTGTGATTGTGTGATTATGATTGTGTGATTGTGATTGCGTGATTGTGATTGCGTGATTGTGATTGCGTGATTGTGATTGCGTGATTGTGATTGCGTGATTGTGATTGCGTGATTGTGATTGCGTGATTGTGATTGCGTGATTGTGATTGCGTGAATTGTGATTGCGTGATTGTGATTGCGTGATTGTGATTGCGTGATTGTGATTGCGTGATTGTGATTGCGTGATTGTGATTGCGTGATTGTGATTGCGTGATTGTGATTGCGGGATTGTGATTGCGTTATTGTGATTGCGTTATTGTGATTCCGTTATTGGGACTGCGTTATTGTGATTGCGTGACTGTGATTGCGTGACTGTGATTGCGTGACTGTGATTGCGTGACTGTGGTTGCGTGATTGTGATTGCGTGATTGTGATTGCGTGATTGTGATTGCGTGATTGTGATTGCGTGATTGTGATTGTGTCACTGCGATTGTGATTGTGATTGTGATTGTGTGATAGTGATTGCGATTGTGATTGCGTGATTGTGATTGTGTTATTGTGATTGCGTTATTGTGATTCCGTTATTGGGACTGCGTTATTGTGGTTGCGTGATTGTGATTGCGTGATTGTGATTGCGTGATTCTGATTGCGTGACTGTGATTGCGTGATTGTGATTGCGTGATTGTGATTGCGTGATTGTGATTGCGTGATTGTGATTGCGTGATTGTGATTGCGTGATTGTGATTGCGTGATTGTGATTGCGGGATTGTGATTGTGTTATTGTGATTGCGTTATTGTGATTCCCTTATTGGGACTGCGTTATTGTGATTGCGTGACTGTGATTGTGTGATTGTGATTGCGTGATTGTGATTGCGTGATTGTAATTGCGTGATTGTGATTGCGTGATTGTGATTGCGGGATTGTGATTGCGTTATTGTGATTGCGTTATTGTGATTCCGTTATTGGGACTGCGTTATTGTGATTGCGTGACTATGATTGCGTGACTGTGATTGCGTGATTGTGATTGCGTGATTGTGATTGCGTGATTGTGATTGCGTGATTGTGATTGCGTGATTGTGATTGCGTGATTGTGATTGCGTGATTGTGATTGCGTGATTGTGATTGCGTGATTGTGATTGCGTGATTGGGATTCCGTGATTGCGATTGCGTGATTGCGATTGCGAGATTGCGATTGCGAGATTGCGATTGCGTGATTGCGATTGCGTGATTGCGATTGCGTTATTGTGATTCCGTTATTGGGACTGCGTTATTGTGATTGCGTGACTGTGATTGCGTGACTGTGATTGCGTGACAGTGATTGCGTGACTGTGATTGCGTGATTGTGATTGCGTGATTGTGATTGCGTGATTGTGATTGCGTGATTGTGATTGCGTGATTGTGATTGCGTGATTCTGATTGCGTGATTCTGATTGCGCGATTGTGATTGCGTGATTGTGATTGCGTGATTGTGATTGCGTGATTGTGATTGCGTGATTGTGATTGTGTGATTGTGATTGTGTCATTGCGATTGTGATTGTGATTGTGTGATAGTGATTGTGATTGTGATTGCGTAATTGTGATTGTCTTATTGTGATTGCGTTATTGTGATTCCGTTATTGGGACTGCGTTATTGTGATTGCGTGATTGTGATTGTCTGATTGTGATTGCGTGATTGTGATTGCGTGATTGTGATTGCGTGATTGTGATTGCGTGATTGTGATTGCGGGATTGTGATTGCGTTATTGTGATTGCGTTATTGTGATTCCGTTATTGGGACTGCGTTATTGTGATTGCGTGACTGTGATTGCGTGACTGTGATTGCGTGACTGTGATTGCGTGACTGTGATTGCGTGACTGTGATTGCGTGATTGTGATTGCGTGATTGTGATTGCGTGATTGTGATTGCGTGATTGTGATTGCGTGATTGTGATTGCGTGATTGTGATTGTGTCACTGCGATTGTGATTGTGATTGTGGTTGTGTGATAGTGATTGTGATTGTGATTGCGTTATTGTGATTGCGTGATTGTGATTGCGTGATTGTGATTGCGTGACTGTGATTGCGTGATTGTGATTGCGTGATTGTGATTGCGGAATTGTGATTGCGTGATTGTGATTGCGTGATTGTGATTGCGTGATTGTGATTGCGTGATTGTGATTGCGTGATTGTGATTGCGTGATTGTGATTGCGGGATTGTGATTGTGTTATTGTGATTGCGTTATTGTGATTCCGTTATTGGGACTGCGTTATTGTGATTGCGTGACTGTGATTGTGTGATTGTGATTGCGTGATTGTGATTGCGTGATTGTGATTGCGTGATTGTGATTGCGTGATTGTGATTGCGTGATTGTGATTGCGTGATTGTGATTGCGTGATTGTGATTGCGTGATTGTGATTGCGTGATTGTGATTGCGTGATTGTGATTGCGTGATTGTGATTGCGTCATTGTGATTGCGTCATTGTGATTGCGTCATTGTGATTGCGTCATTGTGATTGCGTCATTGTGATTGCGTGATTGTGATTGCGTGATTGTGATTGCGTGATTGTGATTGCGTGATTGTGATTGCGTGATTGTGATTGCGTGATTGTGATTGCGTGATTGTGATTGCGTGATTGCGATTGCGTGATTGCGATTGCGTGATTGCGATTGCGTGATTGTGATTGCGTGATTGTGATTGCGTTATTGGGACTGCGTTATTGTGATTGCGTGATTGTGTTTGCGTGATTGTGAGTGCGAGATTGTGATTGCGTGATTGTGAGTGCGTGATTGTGATTGCGTGATTGTGATTGTGATTGTGTGATTATGATTGTGTGATTGTGATTGCGTGATTGTGATTGCGTGATTGTGATTGCGTGATTGTGATTGCGTGATTGTGATTGCGTGATTGTGATTGCGTGATTGTGATTGCGTGATTGTGATTGCGTGATTGTGATTCCGTTATTGGGACTGCGTTATTGTGATTGCGTGATTGTGATTGTCTGATTGTGATTGCGTGATTGTGATTGCGTGATTGTGATTGCGTGATTGTGATTGCGTGATTGTGATTGCGTGATTGTGATTGCGTGATTGTGATTGCGTGATTGTGATTGCGTGATTGTGATTGCGTGAATTGTGATTGCGTGATTGTGATTGCGTGATTGTGATTGCGTGATTGTGATTGCGTGATTGTGATTGCGTGATTGTGATTGCGGGATTGTGATTGCGTTATTGTGATTGCGTTATTGTGATTCCGTTATTGGGACTGCGTTATTGTGATTGCGTGACTGTGATTGCGTGACTGTGATTGCGTGACTGTGATTGCGTGACTGTGATTGCGTGCTTGTGATTGCGTGATTGTGATTGCGTGATTGTGATTGCGTGATTGTGATTGTGTATTGTGATTGCGTTATTGTGATTCCGTTATTGGGACTGCGTTATTGTGGTTGCGTGATTGTGATTGCGTGATTGTGGTTGCGTGATTGTGATTGCGTGATTGTGATTGCGTGATTCTGATTGCGTGACTGTGATTGCGTGATTGTGATTGCGTGATTGTGATTGCGTGATTGTGATTGCGTGATTGTGATTGCGTGATTGTGATTGCGTGATTGTGATTGCGTGATTGTGATTGCGTGATTGTGATTGCGGGATTGTGATTGTGTTATTGTGATTGCGTTATTGTGATTCCCTTATTGGGACTGCGTTATTGTGATTGCGTGACTGTGATTGTGTGATTGTGATTGCGTGATTGTGATTGCGTGATTGTAATTGCGTGATTGTGATTGCGTGATTGTGATTGCGTGATTGTGATTGCGTGATTGTGATTGCGTGATTGTGATGGTGTTATTGTGATTGCGTTATTGTGATTCCGTGATTGTGATTGCGTGATTGTGATTGCGTGATTGTGATTGCGTGATTGTGATTGCGTGATTGTGATTGCGTGATTGTGATTGCGTGATTGTGATTGCGTGATTGTGATTGCGTGATTGTGATTGCGTGATTGTGATTGCGTGATTGTGATTGCGTTATTGTGATTGCGTGATTGTGATTGCGTGATTGTGATTGCGTGATTGTGTTTGTGTCATTGCGATTGTGATTGTGATTGTGTGATAGTGATTGTGATTGTGATTGCGTAATTGTGATGGTGTTATTGTGATTGCGTTATTGTGATTCCGTTATTGGGACTGCGTTATTGTGATTGCGTGATTGTGATTGTCTGATTGTGATTGCGTGATTGTGATTGCGTGATTGTGATTGCGTGATTGTGATTGCGTGATTGTGATTGCGTGATTGTGATTGCGTGATTGTGATTGCGTGATTGTGATTGCGTGATTGTGATTGCGTGATTGTGATTGCGTGATTGTGATTGCGTGAATTGTGATTGCGTGATTGTGATTGCGTGATTGTGATTGCGTGATTGTGATTGCGTGATTGTGATTGCGTGATTGTGATTGCGTGATTGTGATTGCGGGATTGTGATTGCGTTATTGTGATTGCGTTATTGTGATTCCGTTATTGGGACTGCGTTATTGTGATTGCGTGACTGTGATTGCGTGACTGTGATTGCGTGACTGTGATTGCGTGATTGTGATTGCGTGATTGTGATTGCGTGATTGTGATTGCGTGATTGTGATTGCGTGATTGCGATTGCGTGATTGCGATTGCGTGATTGCGATTGCGTGATTGCGATTGCGTTATTGGGACTGCGTTATTGTGATTGCGTGATTGTGATTGCGTGATTGTGATTGCGTGATTGTGATTGCGGGATTGTGATTGTGTTATTGTGATTGCGTTATTGTGATTCCGTTATTGGGACTGCGTTATTGTGATTGCGTGATTGTGATTGCGTGATTGTGATTGCGTGACTGTGATTGCGTGATTGTGATTGCGTGATTGTGATTGCGTGATTGTGATTGCGTGATTGTGATTGCGTGATTGTGATTGCGTGATTGTGATTGCGTGATTGTGATTGCGTGATTGTGATTGCGTGATTGTGATTGCGTGATTGTGATTGCGTGATTGTGATTGCGTGATTGTGATTGCGTGATTGTGATTGCGTGATTGTGATTGTGTGATTGTGATTGTGTCACTGCGATTGTGATTGTGATTGTGATTGTGTGATAGTGATTGTGATTGTGATTGCGTGATTGTGATTGTGTTATTGTGATTGCGTTATTGTGATTCCGTTATTGGGACTGCGTTATTGTGATTGCGTGATTGTGATTGCGTGATTGTGATTGCGTGATTGTGATTGCGTGATTGTGATTGCGTGATTGTGATTGCGTCATTGTGATTGCGTCATTGTGATTGCGCCATTGTGATTGCGTGATTGTGATTGCGTGATTGTGATTGCGTGACTGTGATTGTGTGATTGTGATTGTGATTGTGTGATTGTGTGACTGTGTGATTGTGATTGTGTGATTGTGATTGCATGATTGTGATTGTGTGATTGTGGTTGCGTTATTGTGATTGCGTTATTGTGGTTGCGTGATTGTGAATTCGTGATTATGATTGCGTTATTGTGATTGGGTGACTGTGATTGCGTCATTGTGATTGAGTGATTGTGATTGTGTGATTGTGATTGTGTGATTGTGATTGTGTGATTGTGATTGCGTGATTGTGATTGCGTGATTGTGATTGCGTGATTGTGATTGCGTGATTGTGATTGCGTGATTGTGATTGCGTGATGGTGATTGCGTGATTGTGATTGCGTGATTGTGATTGCGTGATTGTGATTGCGTGATTGTGATTGCGTGATTGTGATTGCGTGATTGTGGTTGCGTGATTGTGATTGCGTGATTGTGATTGCGTGATTGTGATTGCGTGATTGTGATTGCGTGATTGTGATTGCGTGATTGGGATTCCGTGATTGCGATTGCGTGATTGCGATTGCGTGATTGCGATTGCGTGATTGCGATTGCGTGATTGCGATTGCGTGATTGCGATTGCGTGATTGCGATTGCGTGATTGCGATTGCGTGATTGTGATTGCGTGATTGTGATTGCGTGATTGTGATTGCGTGATTGTAATTGCGTGATTGTGATTGCGTGATTGTGATTGCGTGATTGTGATTGTGTCACTGCGATTGTGATTGTGATTGTGATTGTGTGATAGTGATTGTGATTGTGATTGCGTGATTGTGACTGTGTTATTGTGATTGCGTTATTGTGATTCCGTTATTGGGACTGCGTTATTGTGATTGCGTGATTGTGATTGCGTGATTGTGATTGCGTGATTGTGATTGCGTGACTGTGATTGCGTGATTGTGATAGCGTGATTGTGATTGCGTGATTGTGATTGCGTGATTGTGATTGCGTGATTGTGATTGCGTGATTGTGATTGCGTGATGGTGATTGCGTGATTGTGATTGCGTGATTGTGATTGCGTCATTGTGATTGCGTCATTGTGATTGCGTCTTTGTGATTGCGTGATTGTGATTGCGTGATTGTGATTGCGTGATTGTGATTGCGAGATTGTGATTGCGTGATTGTGATTGCGTGATTGTGATTGCGTGATTGTGATTGCGTGATTGTGATTGCGTGATTGTGATTGCGTGATTGTGATTGCGTGATTGTGATTGCGTGATTGTGATTGCGTGATTGTGATTGCGTGATTGTGATTGCGTGATTGTGATTGCGTGATTGTGATTGCGTGATTGTGATTGCGTGATTGTGATTGCGTGATTGTGATAGCGTGATTGTGATTGCATGATTGGGATTCCGTGATTGCGATTGCGTGATTGCGATTGCGTGATTGTGATTGCGTGATTGTGATTGCGTTATTGGGACTTCGTTATTGTGATTGCGTGATTGTGTTTGCGTGATTGTGAGTGCGAGATTGTGATTGCGTGATTGTGAGTGCGTGATTGTGATTGCATGATTGTGATTGCGTGATTGTGATTGCGTGATTGTGATTGTGATTGTGTGATTATGATTGTGTGATTGTGATTGCGTGATTGTGATTGCGTGATTGTGATTGCGTGATTGTGATTGCGTGATTCTGATTGCGTGATTGTGATTGCGTGATTGTGATTGCGTGATTGTGATTGCGTGATTGTAATTGCGTGATTGTGATTGCGTGATTGTGATTGCGTGATTGTGATTGTGTCACTGCGATTGTGATTGTGATTGTGATTGTGTGATAGTGATTGTGATTGTGATTGCGTGATTGTGACTGTGTTATTGTGATTGCGTTATTGTGATTCCGTTATTGGGACTGCGTTATTGTGATTGCGTGATTGTGATTGCGTGATTGCGATTGCGTGATTGCGATTGCGTGATTGCGATTGCGTGATTGCGATTGCGTGATTGCGATTGCGTGATTGCGATTGCGTGATTGTGATTGCGTGATTGTGATTGCGTGATTGTGATTGCGTGATTGTAATTGCGTGATTGTGATTGCGTGATTGTGATTGCGTGATTGTGATTGTGTCACTGCGATTGTGATTGTGATTGTGATTGTGTGATAGTGATTGTGATTGTGATTGCGTGATTGTGACTGTGTTATTGTGATTGCGTGATTGCGATTGCGTGATTGCGATTGCGTGATTGTGATTGCGTGATTGTGATTGCGTGATTGTGATTGCGTGATTGTAATTGCGTGATTGTGATTGCGTGATTGTGATTGCGTGATTGTGATTGTGTCACTGCGATTGTGATTGTGATTGTGATTGTGTGATAGTGATTGTGATTGTGATTGCGTGATTGTGACTGTGTTATTGTGATTGCGTTATTGTGATTCCGTTATTGGGACTGCGTTATTGTGATTGCGTGATTGTGATTGCGTGATTGTGATTGCGTGATTGTGATTGCGTGACTGTGATTGCGTGATTGTGATAGCGTGATTGTGATTGCGTGATTGTGATTGCGTGATTGTGATTGCGTGATTGTGATTGCGTGATTGTGATTGCGTGATGGTGATTGCGTGATTGTGATTGCGTGATTGTGATTGCGTCATTGTGATTGCGTCATTGTGATTGCGTCTTTGTGATTGCGTGATTGTGATTGCGTGATTGTGATTGCGTGATTGTGATTGCGAGATTGTGATTGCGTGATTGTGATTGCGTGATTGTGATTGCGTGATTGTGATTGCGTGATTGTGATTGCGTGATTGTGATTGCGTGATTGTGATTGCGTGATTGTGATTGCGTGATTGTGATTGCGTGATTGTGATTGCGTGATTGTGATTGCGTGATTGTGATTGCGTGATTGTGATTGCGTGATTGTGATTGCGTGATTGTGATTGCGTGATTGTGATAGCGTGATTGTGATTGCATGATTGGGATTCCGTGATTGCGATTGCGTGATTGCGATTGCGTGATTGTGATTGCGTGATTGTGATTGCGTTATTGGGACTTCGTTATTGTGATTGCGTGATTGTGTTTGCGTGATTGTGAGTGCGAGATTGTGATTGCGTGATTGTGAGTGCGTGATTGTGATTGCATGATTGTGATTGCGTGATTGTGATTGCGTGATTGTGATTGTGATTGTGTGATTATGATTGTGTGATTGTGATTGCGTGATTGTGATTGCGTGATTGTGATTGCGTGATTGTGATTGCGTGATTCTGATTGCGTGATTCTGATTGCGTGATTCTGATTGCGCGATTGTGATTGCGCGATTGTGATTGCGTGATTGTGATTGCGGGATTGTGATTGTGTTATTGTGATTGCGTTATTGTGATTCCGATATTGGGACTGCGTTATTGTGATTGCGTGATTGTGATTGTCTGATTGTGATTGCGTGATTGTGATTGCGTGATTGTGATTGCGTGATTGTGATTGCGTGATTGTGATTGCGTGATTGTGATTGCGTGATTGTGATTGCGTGATTGTGATTGCGTGATTGTGATTGCGTGATTGTGATTGCGTGATTGTGATTGCGTGATTGTGATTGCGTGATTGTGATTGCGTGATTGTGATTGTGTGATTGTGATTGTGTCATTGCGATTGTGATTGTGATTGTGTGATAGTGATTGTGATTGTGATTGCGTAATTGTGATTGTGTTATTGTGATTGCGTTATTGTGATTCCGTTATTGGGACTGCGTTATTGTGATTGCGTGATTGTGATTGTCTGACTGTGATTGCGTGATTGTGATTGCGTGATTGTGATTGCGTGATTGTGATTGCGTGATTGTGATTGCGGGATTGTGATTGCGTTATTGTGATTGCGTTATTGTGATTCCGTTATTGGGACTGCGTTATTGTGATTGCGTGACTGTGATTGCGTGACTGTGATTGCGTGACTGTGATTGCGTGACTGTGATTGCGTGATTGTGATTGCGTGATTGTGATTGCGTGATTGTGATTGCGTGATTGTGATTGCGTGATTGTGATTGCGTGATTGTGATTGCGGGATTGTGATTGTGTTATTGTGATTGCATTATTGTGATTCCGTTATTGGGACTGCGTTATTGTGATTGCGTGACTGTGATTGTGTGGTTGTGATTGCGTGATTGTGATTGCGTGATTGTAATTGCGTGATTGTGATTGCGTGATTGTGATTGCGTGATTGTGATTGCGTGATTGTGATTGCGTGATTGTGATTGCGTGATTGTGACTGCGTGATTGTGATTGCGTGATTGTGATTGCGTGATTGTGATTGCGTGATTGTGATTGCGTGATTGTGATTGCGTGATTGCGATTGCGTGATTGCGATTGCGTGATTGCGATTGCGTGATTGTGGTTGCGTTATTGGGACTGCGTTATTGTGATTGCGTGATTGTGTTTGCGTGATTGTGAGTGCGAGATTGTGATTGCGTGATTGTGAGTGCGTGATTGTGATTGCGTGATTGTGATTGCGTGATTGTGATTGTGATTGTGTGATTATGATTGTGTGATTGTGATTGCGTGATTGTGATTGCGTGATTGTGATTGCGTGATTGTGATTGCGTGATTGTGATTGCGTGATTGTGATTGCGTGATTGTGATTGCGTGATTGTGATTGCGTGATTGTGATTGCGTGATTGTGATTGCGTGAATTGTGATTGCGTGATTGTGATTGCGTGATTGTGATTGCGTGATTGTGATTGCGTGATTGTGATTGCGGGATTGTGATTGCGTTATTGTGATTGCGTTATTGTGATTCCGTTATTGGGACTGCGTTATTGTGATTGCGTGACTGTGATTGCGTGACTGTGATTGCGTGACTGTGATTGCGTGACTGTGATTGCGTGACTGTGGTTGCGTGATTGTGATTGCGTGATTGTGATTGCGTGATTGTGATTGCGTGATTGTGATTGCGTGATTGTGATTGTGTCACTGCGATTGTGATTGTGATTGTGATTGTGTGATAGTGATTGCGATTGTGATTGCGTGATTGTGATTGTGTTATTGTGATTGCGTTATTGTGATTCCGTTATTGGGACTGCGTTATTGTGGTTGCGTGATTGTGATTGCGTGATTGTGATTGCGTGATTCTGATTGCGTGACTGTGATTGCGTGATTGTGATTGCGTGATTGTGATTGCGTGATTGTGATTGCGTGATTGTGATTGCGATTGCGTGATTGTGATTGCGTGATTGTGATTGCGTGATTGTGATTGTGTGATTGTGATTGTGTCATTGCGATTGTGATTGTGATTGTGTGATAGTGATTGTGATTGTGATTGCGTAATTGTGATTGTGTTATTGTGATTGCGTTATTGTGATTCCGTTATTGGGACTGCGTTATTGTGATTGCGTGATTGTGATTGTCTGATTGTGATTGCGTGATTGTGATTGCGTGATTGTGATTGCGTGATTGTGATTGCGTGATTGTGATTGCGGGATTGTGATTGCGTTATTGTGATTGCGTTATTGTGATTCCGTTATTGGGACTGCGTTATTGTGATTGCGTGACTGTGATTGCGTGACTGTGATTGCGTGACTGTGATTGCGTGACTGTGATTGCGTGATTGTGATTGCGTGATTGTGATTGCGTGATTGTGATTGCGTGATTGTGATTGCGTGATTGTGATTGCGTGATTGTGATTGCGGGATTGTGATTGTGTTATTGTGATTGCATTATTGTGATTCCGTTATTGTGATTGCGTGATTGTAATTGCGTGATTGTGATTGCGTGATTGTGATTGCGTGATTGTGATTGCGTGATTGTGATTGCGTGATTGTGATTGCGTGATTGTGATTGCGTGATTGTGACTGCGTGATTGTGATTGCGTGATTGTGATTGCGTGATTGTGATTGCGTCATTGTGATTGCGTCATTGTGATTGCGTCATTGTGATTGCGTCATTGTGATTGCGTGATTGTGATTGCGTGATTGTGATTGCGTGATTGTGATTGCGTGATTGTGATTGCGTGATTGTGATTGCGTGATTGTGATTGCGTGATTGTGATTGCGTGATTGTGATTGCGTGATTGTGATTGCGTGATTGTGATTGCGTGATTGTGATTGCGTGATTGCGATTGCGTGATTGCGATTGCGTGATTGCGATTGCGTGATTGTGGTTGCGTTATTGGGACTGCGTTATTGTGATTGCGTGATTGTGTTTGCGTGATTGTGAGTGCGAAATTGTGATTGCGTGATTGTGAGTGCGTGATTGTGATTGCGTGATTGTGATTGCGTGATTGTGATTGTGATTGTGTGATTATGATTGTGTGATTGTGATTGCGTGATTGTGATTGCGTGATTGTGATTGCGTGATTGTGATTGCGTGATTGTGATTGCGTGATTGTGATTGCGTGATTGTGATTGCGTGATTGTGATTGCGTGATTGTGATTGCGTGAATTGTGATTGCGTGATTGTGATTGCGTGATTGTGATTGCGTGATTGTGATTGCGTGATTGTGATTGCGTGATTGTGATTGCGTGATTGTGATTGCGTGATTGTGATTGCGGGATTGTGATTGCGTTATTGTGATTGCGTTATTGTGATTCCGTTATTGGGACTGCGTTATTGTGATTGCGTGACTGTGATTGCGTGACTGTGATTGCGTGACTGTGATTGCGTGACTGTGGTTGCGTGATTGTGATTGCGTGATTGTGATTGCGTGATTGTGATTGCGTGATTGTGATTGCGTGATTGTGATTGTGTCACTGCGATTGTGATTGTGTTTGTGATTGTGTGATAGTGATTGCGATTGTGATTGCGTGATTGTGATTGTGTTATTGTGATTGCGTTATTGTGATTCCGTTATTGGGACTGCGTTATTGTGGTTGCGTGATTGTGATTGCGTGATTGTGATTGCGTGATTCTGATTGCGTGACTGTGATTGCGTGATTGTGATTGCGTGATTGTGATTGCGTGATTGTGATTGCGTGATTGTGATTGCGTGATTGTGATTGCGTGATTGTGATTGCGTGATTGTGATTGCGGGATTGTGATTGTGTTATTGTGATTGCGTTATTGTGATTCCCTTATTGGGACTGCGTTATTGTGATTGCGTGACTGTGATTGTGTGATTGTGATTGCGTGATTGTGATTGCGTGATTGTAATTGCGTGATTGTGATTGCGTGATTGTGATTGCGGGATTGTGATTGCGTTATTGTGATTGCGTTATTGTGATTCCGTTATTGGGACTGCGTTATTGTGATTGCGTGACTGTGATTGCGTGACTGTGATTGCGTGATTGTGATTGCGTGATTGTGATTGCGTGATTGTGATTGCGTGATTGTGATTGCGTGATTGTGATTGCGTGATTGTGATTGCGTGATTGTGATTGCGTGATTGTGATTGCGTGATTGTGATTGCGTGATTGGGATTCCGTGATTGCGATTGCGTGATTGCGATTGCGAGATTGCGATTGCGAGATTGCGATTGCGTGATTGCGATTGCGTGATTGCGATTGCGTTATTGTGATTCCGTTATTGGGACTGCGTTATTGTGATTGCGTGACTGTGATTGCGTGACTGTGATTGCGTGACAGTGATTGCGTGACTGTGATTGCGTGATTGTGATTGCGTGATTGTGATTGCGTGATTGTGATTGCGTGATTGTGATTGCGTGATTGTGATTGCGTGATTCTGATTGCGTGATTCTGATTGCGCGATTGTGATTGCGTGATTGTGATTGCGTGATTGTGATTGCGTGATTGTGATTGCGTGATTGTGATTGTGTGATTGTGATTGTGTCATTGCGATTGTGATTGTGATTGTGTGATAGTGATTGTGATTGTGATTGCGTAATTGTGATTGTCTTATTGTGATTGCGTTATTGTGATTCCGTTATTGGGACTGCGTTATTGTGATTGCGTGATTGTGATTGTCTGATTGTGATTGCGTGATTGTGATTGCGTGATTGTGATTGCGTGATTGTGATTGCGTGATTGTGATTGCGGGATTGTGATTGCGTTATTGTGATTGCGTTATTGTGATTCCGTTATTGGGACTGCGTTATTGTGATTGCGTGACTGTGATTGCGTGACTGTGATTGCGTGACTGTGATTGCGTGACTGTGATTGCGTGACTGTGATTGCGTGATTGTGATTGCGTGATTGTGATTGCGTGATTGTGATTGCGTGATTGTGATTGCGTGATTGTGATTGCGTGATTGTGATTGTGTCACTGCGATTGTGATTGTGATTGTGGTTGTGTGATAGTGATTGTGATTGTGATTGCGTTATTGTGATTGCGTGATTGTGATTGCGTGATTGTGATTGCGTGACTGTGATTGCGTGATTGTGATTGCGTGATTGTGATTGCGGAATTGTGATTGCGTGATTGTGATTGCGTGATTGTGATTGCGTGATTGTGATTGCGTGATTGTGATTGCGTGATTGTGATTGCGTGATTGTGATTGCGGGATTGTGATTGTGTTATTGTGATTGCGTTATTGTGATTCCGTTATTGGGACTGCGTTATTGTGATTGCGTGACTGTGATTGTGTGATTGTGATTGCGTGATTGTGATTGCGTGATTGTGATTGCGTGATTGTGATTGCGTGATTGTGATTGCGTGATTGTGATTGCGTGATTGTGATTGCGTGATTGTGATTGCGTGATTGTGATTGCGTGATTGTGATTGCGTGATTGTGATTGCGTGATTGTGATTGCGTCATTGTGATTGCGTCATTGTGATTGCGTCATTGTGATTGCGTCATTGTGATTGCGTCATTGTGATTGCGTGATTGTGATTGCGTGATTGTGATTGCGTGATTGTGATTGCGTGATTGTGATTGCGTGATTGTGATTGCGTGATTGTGATTGCGTGATTGTGATTGCGTGATTGCGATTGCGTGATTGCGATTGCGTGATTGCGATTGCGTGATTGTGATTGCGTGATTGTGATTGCGTTATTGGGACTGCGTTATTGTGATTGCGTGATTGTGTTTGCGTGATTGTGAGTGCGAGATTGTGATTGCGTGATTGTGAGTGCGTGATTGTGATTGCGTGATTGTGATTGTGATTGTGTGATTATGATTGTGTGATTGTGATTGCGTGATTGTGATTGCGTGATTGTGATTGCGTGATTGTGATTGCGTGATTGTGATTGCGTGATTGTGATTGCGTGATTGTGATTGCGTGATTGTGATTGCGTGATTGTGATTCCGTTATTGGGACTGCGTTATTGTGATTGCGTGATTGTGATTGTCTGATTGTGATTGCGTGATTGTGATTGCGTGATTGTGATTGCGTGATTGTGATTGCGTGATTGTGATTGCGTGATTGTGATTGCGTGATTGTGATTGCGTGATTGTGATTGCGTGATTGTGATTGCGTGAATTGTGATTGCGTGATTGTGATTGCGTGATTGTGATTGCGTGATTGTGATTGCGTGATTGTGATTGCGTGATTGTGATTGCGGGATTGTGATTGCGTTATTGTGATTGCGTTATTGTGATTCCGTTATTGGGACTGCGTTATTGTGATTGCGTGACTGTGATTGCGTGACTGTGATTGCGTGACTGTGATTGCGTGACTGTGATTGCGTGCTTGTGATTGCGTGATTGTGATTGCGTGATTGTGATTGCGTGATTGTGATTGTGTATTGTGATTGCGTTATTGTGATTCCGTTATTGGGACTGCGTTATTGTGGTTGCGTGATTGTGATTGCGTGATTGTGGTTGCGTGATTGTGATTGCGTGATTGTGATTGCGTGATTCTGATTGCGTGACTGTGATTGCGTGATTGTGATTGCGTGATTGTGATTGCGTGATTGTGATTGCGTGATTGTGATTGCGTGATTGTGATTGCGTGATTGTGATTGCGTGATTGTGATTGCGTGATTGTGATTGCGGGATTGTGATTGTGTTATTGTGATTGCGTTATTGTGATTCCCTTATTGGGACTGCGTTATTGTGATTGCGTGACTGTGATTGTGTGATTGTGATTGCGTGATTGTGATTGCGTGATTGTAATTGCGTGATTGTGATTGCGTGATTGTGATTGCGTGATTGTGATTGCGTGATTGTGATTGCGTGATTGTGATGGTGTTATTGTGATTGCGTTATTGTGATTCCGTGATTGTGATTGCGTGATTGTGATTGCGTGATTGTGATTGCGTGATTGTGATTGCGTGATTGTGATTGCGTGATTGTGATTGCGTGATTGTGATTGCGTGATTGTGATTGCGTGATTGTGATTGCGTGATTGTGATTGCGTGATTGTGATTGCGTGATTGTGATTGCGTTATTGTGATTGCGTGATTGTGATTGCGTGATTGTGATTGCGTGATTGTGTTTGTGTCATTGCGATTGTGATTGTGATTGTGTGATAGTGATTGTGATTGTGATTGCGTAATTGTGATGGTGTTATTGTGATTGCGTTATTGTGATTCCGTTATTGGGACTGCGTTATTGTGATTGCGTGATTGTGATTGTCTGATTGTGATTGCGTGATTGTGATTGCGTGATTGTGATTGCGTGATTGTGATTGCGTGATTGTGATTGCGTGATTGTGATTGCGTGATTGTGATTGCGTGATTGTGATTGCGTGATTGTGATTGCGTGATTGTGATTGCGTGATTGTGATTGCGTGAATTGTGATTGCGTGATTGTGATTGCGTGATTGTGATTGCGTGATTGTGATTGCGTGATTGTGATTGCGTGATTGTGATTGCGTGATTGTGATTGCGGGATTGTGATTGCGTTATTGTGATTGCGTTATTGTGATTCCGTTATTGGGACTGCGTTATTGTGATTGCGTGACTGTGATTGCGTGACTGTGATTGCGTGACTGTGATTGCGTGATTGTGATTGCGTGATTGTGATTGCGTGATTGTGATTGCGTGATTGTGATTGCGTGATTGCGATTGCGTGATTGCGATTGCGTGATTGCGATTGCGTGATTGCGATTGCGTTATTGGGACTGCGTTATTGTGATTGCGTGATTGTGATTGCGTGATTGTGATTGCGTGATTGTGATTGCGTGATTGTGATTGCGTGATTGTGATTGCGTGATTGTGATTGCGTGATTGGGATTCCGTGATTGCGATTGCGTGATTGCGATTGCGAGATTGCGATTGCGTGATTGCGATTGCGTGATTGCGATTGCGTGATTGCGATTGCGTGATTGCGATTGCGTGATTGCGATTGCGTGATTGCGATTGCGTGATTGCGATTGCGTGATTGCGATTGCGTGATTGTAATTGCGTGATTGTGATTGCGTGATTGTGATTGCGTGATTGTGATTGCGTCTTTGTGATTGCGTGATTGTGATTGCGTGATTGTGATTGCGTGATTGTGATTGCGAGATTGTGATTGCGTGATTGTGATTGCGTGATTGTGATTGCGTGATTGTGATTGCGTGATTGTGATTGCGTGATTGTGATTGCGTGATTGTGATTGCGTGATTGTGATTGCGTGATTGTGATTGCGTGATTGGGATTCCGTGATTGCGATTGCGTGATTGCGATTGCGTGATTGTGATTGCGTGATTGTGATTGCGTTATTGGGACTGCGTTATTGTGATTGCGTGATTGTGTTTGCGTGATTGTGAGTGCGAGATTGTGATTGCGTGATTGTGAGTGCGTGATTGTGATTGCATGATTGTGATTGCGTGATTGTGATTGCGTGATTGTGATTGTGATTGTGTGATTATGATTGTGTGATTGTGATTGCGTGATTGTGATTGCGTGATTGTGATTGCGTGATTGTGATTGCGTGATTGTGATTGCGTGATTCTGATTGCGTGATTCTGATTGCGCGATTGTGATTGCGTGATTGTGATTGCGTGACTGTGATTGCGTGATTGTGATTGCGTGATTGTGATTGCGTGATTGTGATTGCGTGATTGTGATTGCGTGATTGTGATTGCGTGATTGTGATTGCGTGATTGTGATGCGTGATTGCGATTGCGTGATTGCGATTGCGTGATTGTGATTGCGTGATTGTGATTGCGTTATTGGGACTGCGTTATTGTGAATGCGTGATTGTGTTTGCGTGATTGTGAGCGCGAGATTGTGATTGCGTGATTGTGAGTGCGTGATTGTGTTTGCGTGATTGTGATTGCGTGATTGTGATTGCGTGATTGTGATTGTGATTGTGTGATTATGATTGTGCGATAGTGATTGTGTGATTGTGATTGCGTGATTGTGATTGCGTGATTCTGATTGCGAGATTGTGATTGCGTGATAGTGATTGCGTGATTGTGATTGCGGGATTGTGATTGCGTTATTGTGATTGCGTTATTGTGATTCCGTTATTGGGACTGCGTTATTGTGATTGCGTGATTGTGATTGCGTGATTGTGATTGCGTGATTGTGATTGCGTGATTGTGATTGCGTGACTGTGATTGCGTGACTGTGATTGCGTGATTGTGATTGCGTGATTGTGATTGCGTGATTGTGATTGCGTGATTGTGATTGCGTGATTGTGATTGCGGGATTGTGATTGTGTTATTGTGATTGCGTTATTGTGATTCCGTTATTGGGACTGCGTTATTGTGATTGCGTGATTGTGATTGCGTGATTGTGATTGCGTGATTGTGATTGCGTGATTGTGATTGCGTGATTGTGATTGCGTTATTGTGATTGCGTGATTGTGATTGCGTGAATTGTGATTGCGTGATTGTGATTGCGTGATTGTGATTGCGTGATTGTGATTGCGTGATTGTGATTGCGTGATTGTGATTGCGTGATTGTGATTGCGGGATTGTGATTGCGTTATTGTGATTGCGTTATTGTGATTCCGTTATTGGGACTGCGTTATTGTGATTGCGTGACTGTGATTGCGTGACTGTGATTGCGTGACTGTGATTGCGTGATTGTGATTGCGTGATTGTGATTGCGTGATTGTGATTGCGTGATTGTGATTGCGTGATTGCGATTGCGTGATTGCGATTGCGTGATTGCGATTGCGTGATTGCGATTGCGTTATTGGGACTGCGTTATTGTGATTGCGTGATTGTGATTGCGTGATTGTGATTGCGTGATTGTGATTGCGTGATTGTGATTGCGTGATTGTGATTGCGTGATTGTGATTGCGTGATTGTGATTGCGTGATTGGGATTCCGTGATTGCGATTGCGTGATTGCGATTGCGAGATTGCGATTGCGTGATTGCGATTGCGTGATTGCGATTGCGTGATTGCGATTGCGTGATTGCGATTGCGTGATTGCGATTGCGTGATTGCGATTGCGTGATTGCGATTGCGTGATTGCGATTGCGTGATTGTAATTGCGTGATTGTGATTGCGTGATTGTGATTGCGAGATTGTGATTGCGTGATTGTGATTGCGTGATTGTGATTGCGTGATTGTGATTGCGTGATTGTGATTGCGTGATTGTGATTGCGTGATTGTGATTGCGTGATTGTGATTGCGTGATTGTAATTGCGTGATTGTGATTGCGTGATTGGGATTCCGTGATTGCGATTGCGTGATTGCGATTGCGTGATTGTGATTGCGTGATTGTGATTGCGTTATTGGGACTGCGTTATTGTGATTGCGTGATTGTGTTTGCGTGATTGTGAGTGCGAGATTGTGATTGCGTGATTGTGAGTGCGTGATTGTGATTGCATGATTGTGATTGCGTGATTGTGATTGCGTGATTGTGATTGTGATTGTGTGATTATGATTGTGTGATTGTGATTGCGTGATTGTGATTGCGTGATTGTGATTGCGTGATTGTGATTGCGTGATTGTGATTGCGTGATTCTGATTGCGTGATTCTGATTGCGCGATTGTGATTGCGCGATTGTGATTGCGTGATTGTGATTGCGTGACTGTGATTGCGTGATTGTGATTGCGTGATTGTGATTGCGTGATTGTGATTGCGTGATTGTGATTGCGTGATTGTGATTGCGTGATTGTGATTGCGTGATTGTGATGCGTGATTGCGATTGCGTGATTGCGATTGCGTGATTGTGATTGCGTGATTGTGATTGCGTTATTGGGACTGCGTTATTGTGAATGCGTGATTGTGTTTGCGTGATTGTGAGCGCGAGATTGTGATTGCGTGATTGTGAGTGCGTGATTGTGTTTGCGTGATTGTGATTGCGTGATTGTGATTGCGTGATTGTGATTGTGATTGTGTGATTATGATTGTGCGATAGTGATTGTGTGATTGTGATTGCGTGATTGTGATTGCGTGATTCTGATTGCGAGATTGTGATTGCGTGATAGTGATTGCGTGATTGTGATTGCGGGATTGTGATTGCGTTATTGTGATTGCGTTATTGTGATTCCGTTATTGGGACTGCGTTATTGTGATTGCGTGATTGTGATTGCGTGATTGTGATTGCGTGATTGTGATTGCGTGATTGTGATTGCGTGACTGTGATTGCGTGACTGTGATTGCGTGATTGTGATTGCGTGATTGTGATTGCGTGATTGTGATTGCGTGATTGTGATTGCGTGATTGTGATTGCGGGATTGTGATTGTGTTATTGTGATTGCGTTATTGTGATTCCGTTATTGGGACTGCGTTATTGTGATTGCGTGATTGTGATTGCGTGATTGTGATTGCGTGATTGTGATTGCGTGATTGTGATTGCGTGATTGTGATTGCGAGATTGTGATTGCGTGATTGTGATTGCGTGATTGTGATTGCGTGATTGTGATTGCGTGATTGTGATTGCGTGATTGTGATTGCGTGATTGTGATTGCGTGATTGTGATTGCGTGATTGCGATTGCGTGATTGCGATTGCGTGATTGCGATTGCGTTATTGGGACTGCGTTATTGTGATTGCGTGATTGTGTTTGCGTGATTGTGAGTGCGAGATTGTGATTGCGTGATTGTGAGTGCGTGATTGTGATTGCGTGATTGTGTTTGCGTGATTGTGATTGCGTGATTGTGATTGTGATTGTGTAATTATGATTGTGTGATTGTGATTGTGTGATTGTGATTGCGTGATTGTGATTGCGTGATTCTGATTGCGTGATTCTGATTGCGAGATTGTGATTGCGTGATTGTGATTGCGTGATTGTGATTGCGTGATTGTGATTGTGTTATTGTGATTGCGTTATTGTGATTCCGTTATTGGGACTGCGTTATTGTGATTGCGTGATTGTGATTGCGTGATTGTGATTGCGTGACTGTGATTGCGTGATTGTGATTGCGTGATTGTGATTGCGTGATTGTGATTGCGTCATTGTGATTGCGCCATTGTGATTGCGCCATTGTGATTGCGTGATTGTGATTGCGTGATTGTGATTGCGTGATTGTGATTGCGTGATTGTGATTGCGTGATTGTGATTGCGTGATTGTGATTGCGTGAATTGTGATTGCGTGATTGTGATTGCGTGATTGTGATTGCGTGATTGTGATTGCGTGATGGTGATTGCGTGATTGTGATTGCGTGATTGTGATTGCGGGATTGTGATTGCGTTATTGTGTTTGCGTTATTGTGATTCCGTTATTGGGACTGCGTTATTGTGATTGCGTGACTGTGATTGCGTGACTGTGATTGCGTGACTGTGATTGCGTGACTGTGATTGCGTGATTGTGATTGCGTGATTGTGATTGCGTGATTGTGATTGCGTGATTGTGATTGCGTGATTGTGATTGCGTGATTGCGATGCGTGATTGCGATTGCGTGATTGCGATTGCGTGATTGTGATTGCGTGATTGTGATTGCGTTATTGGGACTGCGTTATTGTGATTGCGTGATTGTGTTTGCGTGATTGTGAGTGCGAGATTGTGATTGCGTGATTGTGAGTGCGTGATTGTGTTTGCGTGATTGTGATTGCGTGATTGTGATTGCGTGATTGTGATTGTGATTGTGTGATTATGATTGTGCGATTGTGATTGTGTGATTGTGATTGCGTGACAGTGATTGCGTGATTCTGATTGCGTGATTCTGATTGCGAGATTGTGATTGCGTGATTGTGATTGCGTGATTGTGATTGCGGGATTGTGATTGTGTTATTGTGATTGCGTTATTGTGATTCCGTTATTGGGACTGCGTTATTGTGATTGCGTGATTGTGATTGCGTGATTGTGATTGCGTGATTGTGATTGCGTGATTGTGATTGCGTGACTGTGATTGCGTGATTGTGATTGCGTGATTGTGATTGCGTGATTGTGATTGCGTGATTGTGATTGCGTGATTGTGATTGCGTGATTGTGATTGCGTGATTGTGATTGCGTGATTGTGATTGCGTGATTGTGATTGCGTGATTGTGATTGCGTGATTGTGATTGCGTGATTGTGATTGCGTGATTGTGATTGCGTGATTGTGATTGCGTGATTGTGATTGCGTGATTGTGATTGTGTCACTGCGATTGTGATTGTGATTGTGATTGTGTGATAGTGATTGTGATTGTGATTGCGTGATTGTGATTGTGTTATTGTGATTGCGTTATTGTGATTCCGTTATTGGGACTGCGTTATTGTGATTGCGTGATTGTGATTGCGTGATTGTGATTGCGTGATTGTGATTGCGTGACTGTGATTGCGTGACTGTGATTGCGTGATTGTGATTGCGTGATTGTGATTGCGTCATTGTGATTGCGTCATTGTGATTGCGTGATTGTGATTGTGTGATAGTGATTGTGATTGTGATTGTGATTGCGTGATTGTGATTGTGTTATTGTGATTGCGTTATTGTGATTCCGTTATTGGGACTGCGTTATTGTGATTGCGTGATTGTGATTGCGTGATTGTGATTGCGTGATTGTGATTGCGTGATTGTGATTGCGTGATTGTGATTGCGTGATTGTGATTGCGTCATTGTGATTGCGTCATTGTGATTGCGCCATTGTGATTGCGTGATTGTGATTGCGTGATTGTGATTGCGTGACTGTGATTGTGTGATTGTGATTGTGATTGTGTGACTGTGTGATTGTGATTGTGTGATTGTGATTGCATGATTGTGATTGTGTGATTGTGGTTGCGTTATTGTGATTGCGTTATTGTGGTTGCGTGATTGTGAATTCGTGATTATGATTGCGTTTTTGTAATTGGGTGACTGTGATTGCGTCATTGTGATTGAGTGATTGTGATTGTGTGATTGTGATTGTGTGATTGTGATTGTGTGATTGTGATTGTGTGATTGTGATTGTGTGATTGTGATTGTGTGATCGTGATTGTGTGATTGTGATTGTGTGATTGTGATTGTGTGATTGTGATTGTGTGATTGTGATTGTGTGATTGTGATTGTGTGATTGTGATTGTGTGATTGTGATTGCGTGATTGTGATTGCGGGATTGTGATTGTGTTATTGTGATTGCGTTATTGTGATTCCGTTATTGGGACTGCGTTATTGTGATTGCGTGATTGTGATTGCGTGATTGTGATTGCGTGATTGTGATTGCGTGATTGTGATTGCGTGACTGTGATTGCGTGATTGTGATTGCGTGATTGTGATTGCGTGATTGTGATTGCGTGATTGTGATTGCGTGATTGTGATTGCGTGATTGTGATTGCGTGATTGTGATTGCGTGATTGTGATTGCGTGATTGTGATTGCGTGATTGTGATTGCGTGATTGTGATTGCGTGATTGTGATTGCGCCATTGTGATTGCGTGATTGTGATTGCGTGATTGTGATTGCGTGACTGTGATTGTGTGATTGTGATTGTGATTGTGTGACTGTGTGATTGTGATTGTGTGATTGTGATTGCATGATTGTGATTGTGTGATTGTGGTTGCGTTATTGTGATTGCGTTATTGTGGTTGCGTGATTGTGAATTCGTGATTATGATTGCGTTTTTGTGATTGGGTGACTGTGATTGCGTCATTGTGATTGAGTGATTGTGATTGTGTGATTGTGATTGTGTGATTGTGATTGTGTGATTGTGATTGTGTGATTGTGATTGTGTGATTGTGATTGTGTGATTGTGATTGTGTGATTGTGATTGTGTGATTGTGATTGTGTGATCGTGATTGTGTGATCGTGATTGTGTGATTGTGATTGTGTGATCGTGATTGTGTGATCGTGATTGTGTGATCGTGATTGTGTGATTGTGATTGTGTGATTGTGATTGTGTGATTGTGATTGTGTGATTGTGATTGTGTGATTGTGATTGTGTGATTGTGATTGCGTGATTGTGTTTGCGTGATTGTGATTGCGGGATTGTGATTGTGTTATTGTGATTGCGTTATTGTGATTCCGTTATTGGGACTGCGTTATTGTGATTGCGTGATTGTGATTGCGTGATTGTGATTGCGTGATTGTGATTGCGTGATTGTGATTGCGTGACTGTGATTGCGTGATTGTGATTGCGTGATTGTGATTGCGTGATTGTGATTGCGTGATTGTGATTGCGTGATTGTGATTGCATGATTGTGATTGCGTGATTGTGATTGCGTGATTGTGATTGCGTGATTGTGATTGCGTGATTGTGATTGCGTGATTGTGATTGCGTGATTGTGATTGCGTGATTGTGATTGCGTGATTGTGATTGCGTGATTGTGATTGCGTGATTGTGATTGTGTCACTGCGATTGTGATTGTGATTGTGATTGTGATTGTGTGATAGTGATTGTGATTGTGATTGCGTGATTGTGATTGTGTTATTGTGATTGCGTTATTGTGATTCCGTTATTGGGACTGCGTTATTGTGATTGCGTGATTGTGATTGCGTGATTGTGATTGCGCGATTGTGATTGCGTGATTGTGATTGCGTGACTGTGATTGCGTGACTGTGATTGCGTGATTGTGATTGCGTGATTGTGATTGCGTGATTGTGATTGCGTCATTGTGATTGCGTCATTGTGATTGCGTCATTGTGATTGCGTGATTGTGATTGCGTGATTGTGATTGCGTGATTGTGATTGCGTGATTGTGATTGCGAGATTGTGATTGCGTGATTGTGATTGCGTGATTGTGATTGCGTGATTGTGATTGCGTGATTGTGATTGCGTGACTGTGATT
Source organism: Megachile rotundata (assembly GCF_050947335.1). Taxonomy (NCBI): domain Eukaryota; kingdom Metazoa; phylum Arthropoda; class Insecta; order Hymenoptera; family Megachilidae; genus Megachile; species Megachile rotundata. The sequence continues at coordinate 133,378 of NW_027473402.1, forward strand.
GCGTGATTGTGATTGCGTGATTGTGATTGCGTGATTGTGATTGCGTGATTGTGATTGCGTGATTGTGATTGCGTGATTGTGATTGCGTGATTGTGATTGCGTGATTGTGATTGCGTGATTGTGATTGCGTGATTGTGATTGCGTGATTGTGATTGCGTGATTGTGATTGTGTCACTGCGATTGTGATTGTGATTGTGATTGTGTGATAGTGATTGTGATTGTGATTGCGTGATTGTGATTGTGTTATTGTGATTGCGTTATTGTGATTCCGTTATTGGGACTGCGTTATTGTGATTGCGTGATTGTGATTGCGTGATTGTGATTGCGTGATTGTGATTGCGTGATTGTGATTGCGTGACTGTGATTACGTGACTGTGATTGCGTGATTGTGATTGCGTGATTGTGATTGCGTGATTGTGATTGCGTCATTGTGATTGCGTCATTGTGATTGCGCCATTGTGATTGCGTGATTGTGATTGCGTGATTGTGATTGCGTGATTGTGATTGCGTGATTGTGATTGCGTGATTGTGATTGCGTGATTGGGATTGCGTGATTGTGATTGCGTGAATTGTGATTGCGTGATTGTGATTGCGTGATTGTGATTGCGTGATTGTGATTGCGTGATGGTGATTGCGTGATTGTGATTGCGTGATTGTGATTGCGGGATTGTGATTGCGTTATTGTGTTTGCGTTATTGTGATTCCGTTATTAGGACTGCGTTATTGTGATTGCGTGACTGTGATTGCGTGACTGTGATTGCGTGACTGTGATTGCGTGACTGTGATTGCGTGATTGTGATTGCGTGATTGTGATTGCGTGATTGTGATTGGGTGATTGTGATTGCGTGATTGTGATTGCGTGATTGTGATGCGTGATTGCGATTGCGTGATTGCGATTGCGTGATTGTGATTGCGTGATTGTGATTGCGTTATTGGGACTGCGTTATTGTGATTGCGTGATTATGTTTGCGTGATTGTGAGTGCGAGATTGTGATTGCGTGATTGTGAGTGCGTGATTGTGTTTGCGTGATTGTGATTGCGTGATTGTGATTGCGTGATTGTGATTGTGATTGTGTGATTATGATTGTGCGATTGTGATTGTGTGATTGTGATTGCGTGATTGTGATTGCGTGATTCTGATTGCGTGATTCTGATTGCGAGATTGTGATTGCGTGATTGTGATTGCGTGATTGTGATTGCGGGATTGTGATTGTGTTATTGTGATTGCGTTATTGTGATTCCGTTATTGGGACTGCGTTATTGTGATTGCGTGATTGTGATTGCGTGATTGTGATTGCGTGATTGTGATTGCGTGATTGTGATTGCGTGACTGTGATTGCGTGATTGTGATTGCGTGATTGTGATTGCGTGATTGTGATTGCGTGATTGTGATTGCGTGATTGTGATTGCGTGATTGTGATTGCGTGATTGTGATTGCGTGATTGTGATTGCGTGATTGTGATTGCGTGATTGTGATTGCGTGATTGTGATTGCGTGATTGTGATTGCGTGATTGTGATTGCGTGATTGTGATTGTGTCACTGCGATTGTGATTGTGATTGTGATTGTGTGATAGTGATTGTGATTGTGATTGCGTGATTGTGATTGTGTTATTGTGATTGCGTTATTGTGATTCCGTTATTGGGACTGCGTTATTGTGATTTCGTGATTGTGATTGCGTGATTGTGATTGCGTGATTGTGATTGCGTGATTGTGATTGCGTGACTGTGATTGCGTGACTGTGATTGCGTGATTGTGATTGCGTGATTGTGATTGCGTCATTGTGATTGCGTCATTGTGATTGCGTGATTGTGATTGCGTGATTGTGATTGCGTGATTGTGATTGCGTGATTGTGATTGCGTGATTGTGATTGCGTGATTGTGATTGCGTGATTGTGATTGCGAGATTGTGATTGCGTGATTGTGATTCCGTGATTGTGATTGCATGATTGTGATTGCGTGATTGTGATTGCGTGATTGTGATTGCGTGATTGTGATGCGTGATTGCGATTGCGTGATTGCGATTGCGTGATTGCGATTGCGTGATTGCGATTGCGTGATTGTGATTGCGTTATTGGGACTGCGTTATTGTGATTGCGTGATTGTGATTGCGTGATTGTGATTGCGTGATTGTGATTGCGTGATTGTGATTGCGTGATTGTGATTGCGTCATTGTGATTGCGTCATTGTGATTGCGCCATTGTGATTGCGTGATTGTGATTGCGTGATTGTGATTGCGTGACTGTGATTGTGTGATTGTGATTGTGATTGTGTGACTGTGTGGTTGTGATTGTGTGATTGTGATTGCATGATTGTGATTGTGTGATTGTGGTTGCGTTATTGTGATTGCGTTATTGTGGTTGCGTGATTGTGAATTCGTGATTATGATTGCGTCTTTGTGATTGGGTGACTGTGATTGCGTCATTGTGATTGAGTGATTGTGATTGTGTGATTGTGATTGTGTGATTGTGATTGTGTGATTGTGATTGTGTGATTGTGATTGTGTGATTGTGATTGTGTGATTGTGATTGTGTGATTGTGATTGTGTGATCGTGATTGTGTGATTGTGATTGTGTGATTGTGATTGTGTGATTGTGATTGTGTGATTGTGATTGCGTGATTGTGATTGCGTGATTGTGATTGCGTGATTGTGATTGCGGGATTGTGATTGTGTTATTGTGATTGCGTTATTGTGATTCCGTTATTGGGACTGCGTTATTGTGATTGCGTCATTGTGATTGCGTGATTGTGATTGCGTGATTGTGATTGCGTGATTGTGATTGCGTGACTGTGATTGCGTGATTGTGATTGCGTGATTGTGATTGCGTGATTGTGATTGCGTGATTGTGATTGCGTGATTGTGATTGCGTGATTGTGATTGCGTGATTGTGATTGCGTGATTGTGATTGCGTGATTGTGATTGCGTGATTGTGATTGCGTGATTGTGATTGCGTGATTGTGATTGCGTGATTGTGATTGCGTGATTGTGATTGCGTGATTGTGATTGCGTTATTGTGATTGCGTGATTGTGATTGCGTGATTGTGATTGCGTGATTGTGTTTGTGTCATTGCGATTGTGATTGTGATTGTGTGATAGTGATTGTGATTGTGATTGCGTAATTGTGATGGTGTTATTGTGATTGCGTTATTGTGATTCCGTTATTGGGACTGCGTTATTGTGATTGCGTGATTGTGATTGTCTGATTGTGATTGCGTGATTGTGATTGCGTGATTGTGATTGCGTGATTGTGATTGCGTGATTGTGATTGCGTGATTGTGATTGCGTGATTGTGATTGCGTGATTGTGATTGCGTGATTGTGATTGCGTGATTGTGATTGCGTGATTGTGATTGCGTGAATTGTGATTGCGTGATTGTGATTGCGTGATTGTGATTGCGTGATTGTGATTGCGTGATTGTGATTGCGTGATTGTGATTGCGTGATTGTGATTGCGGGATTGTGATTGCGTTATTGTGATTGCGTTATTGTGATTCCGTTATTGGGACTGCGTTATTGTGATTGCGTGACTGTGATTGCGTGACTGTGATTGCGTGACTGTGATTGCGTGACTGTGATTGCGTGATTGTGATTGCGTGATTGTGATTGCGTGATTGTGATTGCGTGATTGTGATTGCGTGATTGTGATTGTGTCACTGCGATTGTGATTGTGATTGTGATTGTGTGATAGTGATTGCGATTGTGATTGCGTGATTGTGATTGTGTTATTGTGATTGCGTTATTGTGATTCCGTTATTGGGACTGCGTTATTGTGGTTGCGTGATTGTGATTGCGTGATTGTGATTGCGTGATTCTGATTGCGTGACTGTGATTGCGTGATTGTGATTGCGTGATAGTGATTGCGTGATTGTGATTGCGTGATTGTGATTGGGTGATTGTGTTTGCGTGATTGTGATTGCGTGATTGTGATTGCGTGATTGTGATTGCGTGATTGTGATTGCGGGATTGTGATTGTGTTATTGTGATTGCGTGATTGTGATTGCGTGATTGTGATTGCGTGATTGTGATTGCGTGATTGTGATTGCGTGATTGTGATTGCGTGATTGTGATTGCGTGATTGCGATTGCGTGATTGCGATTGCGTGATTGCGATTGCGTTATTGGGACTGCGTTATTGTGATTGCGTGATTGTGATTGCGTGATTGTGATTGCGTGATTGTGATTGCGTGATGGTGATTGCGTGATTGTGATTGCGTGATTGTGATTGCGGGATTGTGATTGCGTTATTGTGATTGCGTTATTGTGATTCCGTTATTGGGACTGCGTTATTGTGATTGCGTGACTGTGATTGCGTGATTGTGATTGCGTGATTGTGATTGTGTCACTGCGATTGTGATTGTGATTGTGATTGTGTGATAGTGATTGCGATTGTGATTGCGTGATTGTGATTGTGTTATTGTGATTGCGTTATTGTGATTCCGTTATTGGGACTGCGTTATTGTGATTGCGTGATTGTGATTGCGTGATTGTGATTGCGTGATTGTGATTGCGTGATTGTGATTGCGTGATTGTGATTGCGTGATTGTGATTGCGTGATTGTGATTGCGTGATTGGGATTCCGTGATTGCGATTGCGTGATTGCGATTGCGAGATTGCGATTGCGTGATTGCGATTGCGTGATTGCGATTGCGTGATTGCGATTGCGTGATTGCGATTGCGTGATTGCGATTGCGTGATTGCGATTGCGTGATTGCGATTGCGTGATTGCGATTGCGTGATTGTAATTGCGTGATTGTGATTGCGTGATTGTGATTGCGTGATTGTGATTGCGTCTTTGTGATTGCGTGATTGTGATTGCGTGATTGTGATTGCGTGATTGTGATTGCGAGATTGTGATTGCGTGATTGTGATTGCGTGATTGTGATTGCGTGATTGTGATTGCGTGATTGTGATTGCGTGATTGTGATTGCGTGATTGTGATTGCGTGATTGTGATTGCGTGATTGTGATTGCGTGATTGGGATTCCGTGATTGCGATTGCGTGATTGCGATTGCGTGATTGTGATTGCGTGATTGTGATTGCGTTATTGGGACTGCGTTATTGTGATTGCGTGATTGTGTTTGCGTGATTGTGAGTGCGAGATTGTGATTGCGTGATTGTGAGTGCGTGATTGTGATTGCATGATTGTGATTGCGTGATTGTGATTGCGTGATTGTGATTGTGATTGTGTGATTATGATTGTGTGATTGTGATTGCGTGATTGTGATTGCGTGATTGTGATTGCGTGATTGTGATTGCGTGATTGTGATTGCGTGATTCTGATTGCGTGATTCTGATTGCGCGATTGTGATTGCGCGATTGTGATTGCGTGATTGTGATTGCGTGACTGTGATTGCGTGATTGTGATTGCGTGATTGTGATTGCGTGATTGTGATTGCGTGATTGTGATTGCGTGATTGTGATTGCGTGATTGTGATTGCGTGATTGTGATGCGTGATTGCGATTGCGTGATTGCGATTGCGTGATTGTGATTGCGTGATTGTGATTGCGTTATTGGGACTGCGTTATTGTGAATGCGTGATTGTGTTTGCGTGATTGTGAGCGCGAGATTGTGATTGCGTGATTGTGAGTGCGTGATTGTGTTTGCGTGATTGTGATTGCGTGATTGTGATTGCGTGATTGTGATTGTGATTGTGTGATTATGATTGTGCGATTGTGATTGTGTGATTGTGATTGCGTGATTGTGATTGCGTGATTCTGATTGCGAGATTGTGATTGCGTGATAGTGATTGCGTGATTGTGATTGCGGGATTGTGATTGCGTTATTGTGATTGCGTTATTGTGATTCCGTTATTGGGACTGCGTTATTGTGATTGCGTGATTGTGATTGCGTGATTGTGATTGCGTGATTGTGATTGCGTGATTGTGATTGCGTGACTGTGATTGCGTGACTGTGATTGCGTGATTGTGATTGCGTGATTGTGATTGCGTGATTGTGATTGCGTGATTGTGATTGCGTGATTGTGATTGCGGGATTGTGATTGTGTTATTGTGATTGCGTTATTGTGATTCCGTTATTGGGACTGCGTTATTGTGATTGCGTGATTGTGATTGCGTGATTGTGATTGCGTGATTGTGATTGCGTGATTGTGATTGCGTGATTGTGATTGCGAGATTGTGATTGCGTGATTGTGATTGCGTGATTGTGATTGCGTGATTGTGATTGCGTGATTGTGATTGCGTGATTGTGATTGCGTGATTGTGATTGCGTGATTGTGATTGCGAGATTGCGATTGCGTGATTGCGATTGCGTGATTGCGATTGCGTTATTGGGACTGCGTTATTGTGATTGCGTGATTGTGTTTGCGTGATTGTGAGTGCGAGATTGTGATTGCGTGATTGTGAGTGCGTGATTGTGATTGCGTGATTGTGTTTGCGTGATTGTGATTGCGTGATTGTGATTGTGATTGTGTAATTATGATTGTGTGATTGTGATTGTGTGATTGTGATTGCGTGATTGTGATTGCGTGATTCTGATTGCGAGATTGTGATTGCGTGATTGTGATTGCGTGATTGTGATTGCGTGATTGTGATTGTGTTATTGTGATTGCGTTATTGTGATTCCGTTATTGGGACTGCGTTATTGTGATTGCGTGATTGTGATTGCGTGATTGTGATTGCGTGACTGTGATTGCGTGATTGTGATTGCGTGATTGTGATTGCGTGATTGTGATTGCGTCATTGTGATTGCGCCATTGTGATTGCGCCATTGTGATTGCGTGATTGTGATTGCGTGATTGTGATTGCGTGATTGTGATTGCGTGATTGTGATTGCGTGATTGTGATTGCGTGAATTGTGATTGCGTGATTGTGATTGCGTGATTGTGATTGCGTGATTGTGATTGCGTGATGGTGATTGCGTGATTGTGATTGCGTGATTGTGATTGCGGGATTGTGATTGCGTTATTGTGTTTGCGTTATTGTGATTCCGTTATTGGGACTGCGTTATTGTGATTGCGTGACTGTGATTGCGTGACTGTGATTGCGTGACTGTGATTGCGTGACTGTGATTGCGTGATTGTGATTGCGTGATTGTGATTGCGTGATTGTGATTGCGTGATTGTGATTGCGTGATTGTGATTGCGTGATTGCGATGCGTGATTGCGATTGCGTGATTGCGATTGCGTGATTGTGATTGCGTGATTGTGATTGCGTTATTGGGACTGCGTTATTGTGATTGCGTGATTGTGTTTGCGTGATTGTGAGTGCGAGATTGTGATTGCGTGATTGTGAGTGCGTGATTGTGTTTGCGTGATTGTGATTGCGTGATTGTGATTGCGTGATTGTGATTGTGATTGTGTGATTATGATTGTGCGATTGTGATTGTGTGATTGTGATTGCGTGACAGTGATTGCGTGATTCTGATTGCGTGATTCTGATTGCGAGATTGTGATTGCGTGATTGTGATTGCGTGATTGTGATTGCGGGATTGTGATTGTGTTATTGTGATTGCGTTATTGTGATTCCGTTATTGGGACTGCGTTATTGTGATTGCGTGATTGTGATTGCGTGATTGTGATTGCGTGATTGTGATTGCGTGATTGTGATTGCGTGACTGTGATTGCGTGATTGTGATTGCGTGATTGTGATTGCGTGATTGTGATTGCGTGATTGTGATTGCGTGATTGTGATTGCGTGATTGTGATTGCGTGATTGTGATTGCGTGATTGTGATTGCGTGATTGTGATTGCGTGATTGTGATTGCGTGATTGTGATTGCGTGATTGTGATTGCGTGATTGTGATTGTGTCACTGCGATTGTGATTGTGATTGTGATTGTGTGATAGTGATTGTGATTGTGATTGCGTGATTGTGATTGTGTTATTGTGATTGCGTTATTGTGATTCCGTTATTGGGACTGCGTTATTGTGATTGCGTGATTGTGATTGCGTGATTGTGATTGCGTGATTGTGATTGCGTGACTGTGATTGCGTGACTGTGATTGCGTGATTGTGATTGCGTGATTGTGATTGCGTCATTGTGATTGCGTCATTGTGATTGCGTGATTGTGATTGTGTGATAGTGATTGTGATTGTGATTGTGATTGCGTGATTGTGATTGTGTTATTGTGATTGCGTTATTGTGATTCCGTTATTGGGACTGCGTTATTGTGATTGCGTGATTGTGATTGCGTGATTGTGATTGCGTGATTGTGATTGCGTGATTGTGATTGCGTGATTGTGATTGCGTGATTGTGATTGCGTCATTGTGATTGCGTCATTGTGATTGCGCCATTGTGATTGCGTGATTGTGATTGCGTGATTGTGATTGCGTGACTGTGATTGTGTGATTGTGATTGTGATTGTGTGACTGTGTGATTGTGATTGTGTGATTGTGATTGCATGATTGTGATTGTGTGATTGTGGTTGCGTTATTGTGATTGCGTTATTGTGGTTGCGTGATTGTGAATTCGTGATTATGATTGCGTTTTTGTAATTGGGTGACTGTGATTGCGTCATTGTGATTGAGTGATTGTGATTGTGTGATTGTGATTGTGTGATTGTGATTGTGTGATTGTGATTGTGTGATTGTGATTGTGTGATTGTGATTGTGTGATCGTGATTGTGTGATTGTGATTGTGTGATTGTGATTGTGTGATTGTGATTGTGTGATTGTGATTGTGTGATTGTGATTGTGTGATTGTGATTGCGTGATTGTGATTGCGGGATTGTGATTGTGTTATTGTGATTGCGTTATTGTGATTCCGTTATTGGGACTGCGTTATTGTGATTGCGTGATTGTGATTGCGTGATTGTGATTGCGTGATTGTGATTGCGTGATTGTGATTGCGTGATTGTGATTGCGTGATTGTGATTGCGTGACTGTGATTGCGTGATTGTGATTGCGTGATTGTGATTGCGTGATTGTGATTGCGTGATTGTGATTGCGTGATTGTGATTGCGTGATTGTGATTGCGTGATTGTGATTGCGTGATTGTGATTGCGTGATTGTGATTGCGTGATTGTGATTGCGTGATTGTGATTGCGCCATTGTGATTGCGTGATTGTGATTGCGTGATTGTGATTGCGTGACTGTGATTGTGTGATTGTGATTGTGATTGTGTGACTGTGTGATTGTGATTGTGTGATTGTGATTGCATGATTGTGATTGTGTGATTGTGGTTGCGTTATTGTGATTGCGTTATTGTGGTTGCGTGATTGTGAATTCGTGATTATGATTGCGTTTTTGTGATTGGGTGACTGTGATTGCGTCATTGTGATTGAGTGATTGTGATTGTGTGATTGTGATTGTGTGATTGTGATTGTGTGATTGTGATTGTGTGATTGTGATTGTGTGATTGTGATTGTGTGATTGTGATTGTGTGATTGTGATTGTGTGATCGTGATTGTGTGATCGTGATTGTGTGATTGTGATTGTGTGATTGTGATTGTGTGATTGTGATTGTGTGATTGTGATTGTGTGATTGTGATTGTGTGATTGTGATTGCGTGATTGTGATTGCGGGATTGTGATTGTGTTATTGTGATTGCGTTATTGTGATTCCGTTATTGGGACTGCGTTATTGTGATTGTGTGATTGTGATTGTGTGATTGTGATTGCGTGATTGTGATTGCGTTATTGTGATTGCGTGATTGTGTTTGCGTGATTGTGAGTGCGAGATTGTGTTTGCGTGATTGTGAGTGCGTGATTGTGATTGCGTGATTGTGATTGCGTGATTGTGATTGCGTGATTGTGATTGTGATTGTGTGATTATGATTGTGTGATTGTGATTGTGTGATTGTGATTGCGTGATTGTGATTGCGTGATTCTGATTGCGTGATTCTGATTGCGAGATTGTGATTGCGTGATTGTGATTGCGTGATTGTGATTGCGGGATTGTGATTGTGTTATTGTGATTGCGTTATTGTGATTCCGTTATTGGGACTGCGTTATTGTGATTGCGTGATTGTGATTGCGTGATTGTGATTGCGTGATTGTGATTGCGTGATTGTGATTGCGTGATTGTGATTGTGTTATTGTGATTGCGTTATTGTGATTCCGTTATTGGGACTGCGTTATTGTGATTGCGTGATTGTGATTGCGTGATTGTGATTGCGTGATTGTGATTGCGTGATTGTGATTGCGTGACTGTGATTGCGTGATTGTGATTGCGTGATTGTGATTGCGTGATTGTGATTGCGTGATTGTGATTGCGTGAATGTGATTGCGTGATTGTGATTGCGTGATTGTGATTGCGGGATTGTGATTGTGTTATTGTGATTGCGTTATTGTGATTCCGTTATTGGGACTGCGTTATTGTGATTGCGTGATTGTGATTGCGTGATTGTGATTGCGTGATTGTGATTGCGTGATTGTGATTGCGTGATTGTGATTGCGTGACTGTGATTGCGTGATTGTGATTGCGTGATTGTGATTGCGTGATTGTGATTGCGTGATTGTGATTGCGTGATTGTGATTGCGTGATTGTGATTGCGTGATTGTGATTGCGTGATTGTGATTGCGTGATTGTGATTGCGTGATTGTGATTGCGTGATTGTGATTGCGTGATTGTGATTGTGTCACTGCGATTGTGATTGTGATTGTGATTGTGTGATAGTGATTGTGATTGTGATTGCGTGATTGTGATTGTGTTATTGTGATTGCGTTATTGTGATTCCGTTATTGGGACTGCGTTATTGTGATTGCGTGATTGTGATTGCGTGATTGTGATTGCGTGATTGTGATTGCGTGATTGTGATTGCGTGACTGTGATTGCGTGACTGTGATTGCGTGATTGTGATTGCGTGGTTGTGATTGCGTCATTGTGATTGCGTCATTGTGATTGCGTGATTGTGATTGCGTGATTGTGATTGCGTGATTGTGATTGCGTGATTGTGATTGCGTGATTGTGATTGCGTGATTGTGATTGCGTGATTGTGATTGCGAGATTGTGATTGCGTGATTGTGATTCCGTGATTGTGATTGCATGATTGTGATTGCGTGATTGTGATTGCGTGATTGTGATTGCGTGATTGTGATGCGTGATTGCGATTGCGTGATTGCGATTGCGTGATTGCGATTGCGTGATTGTGATTGCGTTATTGGGACTGCGTTATTGTGATTGCGTGATTGTGTTTGCGTGATTGTGAGTGCGAGATTGTGATAGCGTGATTGTGAGTGCGTGATTGTGATTGCGTGATTGTGATTGCGTGATTGTGATTGCGTGATTGTGATTGTGATTGTGTGATTATGATTGTGTGTTTGTGATTGCGTGATTGTGATTGCGTGATTCTGATTGCGTGATTCTGATTGCGAGATTGTGATTGCGTGATTGTGATTGCGTGATTGTGATTGCGGGATTGTGATTGTGTTATTGTGATTGCGTTATTGTGATTCCGTTATTGGGACTGCGTTATTGTGATTGCGTGATTGTGATTGCGTGATTGTGATTGCGTGATTGTGATTGCGTGACTGTGATTGTGTTATTGTGATTGCGTTATTGTGATTCCGTTATTGGGACTGCGTTATTGTGATTGCGTGATTGTGATTGCGTGATTGTGATTGCGTGATTGTGATTGCGTGATTGTGATTGCGTGATTGTGATTGCGTCATTGTGATTGCGCCATTGTGATTGCGTGATTGTGATTGCGTGATTGTGATTGCGTGACTGTGATTGTGTGATTGTGATTGTGATTGTGTGACTGTGTGATTGTGATTGTGTGATTGTGATTGCATGATTGTGATTGTGTGATTGTGGTTGCGTTATTGTGATTGCGTTATTGTGGTTGCGTGATTGTGAATTCGTGATTATGATTGCGTTTTTGTGATTGGGTGACTGTGATTGCGTCATTGTGATTGAGTGATTGTGATTGTGTGATTGTGATTGTGTGATTGTGATTGTGTGATTGTGATTGTGTGATTGTGATTGTGTGATTGTGATTGTGTGATGGTGATTGTGTGATCGTGATTGTGTGATCGTGATTGTGTGATCGTGATTGTGTGATCGTGATTGTGTGATCGTGATTGTGTGATCGTGATTGTGTGATCGTGATTGTGTGATTGTGATTGTGTGATTGTGATTGTGTGATTGTGATTGTGTGATTGTGATTGTGTGATTGTGATTGCGTGATTGTGATTGCGTGATTGTGATTGCGTGATTGTGATTGCGGGATTGTGATTGTGTTATTGTGATTGCGTTATTGTGATTCCGTTATTGGGACTGCGTTATTGTGATTGCGTCATTGTGATTGCGTCATTGTGATTGCGTGATTGTGATTGCGTGATTGTGATTGCGTGATTGTGATTGCGTGACTGTGATTGCGTGATTGTGATTGCGTGATTGTGATTGCGTGATTGTGATTGCGTGATTGTGATTGCGTGATTGTGATTGCGTGATTGTGATTGCGTGATTGTGATTGCGTGATTGTGATTGCGTGATTGTGATTGCGTGATTGTGATTGCGTGATTGTGATTGCGTGATTGTGATTGTGTCACTGCGATTGTGATTGTGATTGTGATTGTGTGATAGTGATTGTGATTGTGATTGCGTGATTGTGATTGTGTTATTGTGATTGCGTTATTGTGATTCCGTTATTGGGACTGCGTTATTGTGATTGCGTGATTGTGATTGCGTGATTGTGATTGCGTGATTGTGATTGCGTGATTGTGATTGCGTGACTGTGATTGCGTGACTGTGATTGCGTGATTGTAATTGCGTGATTGTGATTGCGTGATTGTGATTGCGTCATTGTGATTGCGTCATTGTGATTGCGTCATTGTGATTGCGTGATTGTGATTGCGTGATTGTGATTGCGTGATTGTGATTGCGTGATTGTGATTGCGAGATTGTGATTGCGTGATTGTGATTGCGTGATTGTGATTGCGTGATTGTGATTGCGTGATTGTGATTGCGTGACTGTGATTGCGTGATTGTGATTGCGTGATTGTGATTGGGTGATTGTGATTGCGTGATTGTGATTGCGTGATTGTGATTGCGTGATTGTGATTGCGTGATTGTGATTGCGTGATTGTGATTGCGTGATTGTGATTGCGTGATTGTGATTGCGTGATTGTGATTGTGTCACTGCGATTGTGATTGTGATTGTGATTGTGTGATAGTGATTGTGATTGTGATTGCGTGATTGTGATTGTGTTATTGTGATTGCGTTATTGTGATTCCGTTATTGGGACTGCGTTATTGTGATTGCGTGATTGTGATTGCGTGATTGTGATTGCGTGATTGTGATTGCGTGATTGTGATTGCGTGACTGTGATTGCGTGACTGTGATTGCGTGATTGTGATTGCGTGATTGTGATTGCGTGATTGTGATTGCGTGATTGTGATTGCGTGATTGTGATTGCGTCATTGTGATTGCGTGATTGTGATTGCGTGATTGTGATTGCGTGATTGTGATTGCGTGATTGTGATTGCGTGATTGTGATTGCGTGATTGTGTTTGCGAGATTGTGATTGCGTGATTGTGATTGCGTGATTGTGATTGCGTGATTGTGATTGCGTGATTGTGATTGCGTGATTGTGATTGCGTGATTGTGATGCGTGATTGCGATTGCGTGATTGCGATTGCGTGATTGCGATTGCGTGATTGTGATTGCGTTATTGGGACTGCGTTATTGTGATTGCGTGATTGTGTTTGCGTGATTGTGAGTGCGAGATTGTGATTGCGTGATTGTGAGTGCGTGATTGTGATTGCGTGATTGTGATTGCGTGATTGTGATTGCGTGATTGTGATTGTGATTGTGTGATTATGATTGTGTGATTGTGATTGTGTGATTGTGATTGCGTGATTGTGATTGCGTGACTCTGATTGCGTGATTCTGATTGCGAGATTGTGATTGCGTGATTGTGATTGCGTGATTGTGATTGCGGGATTGTGATTGTGTTATTGTGATTGCGTTATTGTGATTCCGTTATTGGGACTGCGTTATTGTGATTGCGTGATTGTGATTGCGTGATTGTGATTGCGTGATTGTGATTGCGTGATTGTGATTGCGTGACTGTGATTGCGTGATTGTGATTGCGTGATTGTGATTGCGTGATTGTGATTGCGTGATTGTGATTGCGTGAATGTGATTGCGTGATTGTGATTGCGTGATTGTGATTGCGTGATTGTGATTGCGTGATTGTGATTGCGTGATTGTGATTGCGTGATTGTGATTGTGTGATTGTGATTGTGTCACTGCGATTGTGATTGTGATTGTGATTGTGTGATAGTGATTGTGATTGTGATTGCGTGATTGTGATTGCGTGATTGTGATTGCGTGATTGTGATTGCGTGATTGTGATTGCGTGATTGTGATTGCGTGATTGTGATTGCGTGATTGTGATTGCGTGATTGTGATTGCGTTATTGGGACTGCGTTATTGTGATTGCGTGATTGTGTTTGCGTGATTGTGATTGCGTGATTGTGATTGCGTGACTGTGATTGTGTGATTGTGATTGTGATTGTGTGACTGTGTGATTGTGATTGTGTGATTGTGATTGCATGATTGTGATTGTGTGATTGTGGTTGCGTTATTGTGATTGCGTTATTTTGGTTGCGTGATTGTGAATTCGTGATTATGATTGCGTTTTTGTGATTGGGTGACTGTGATTGCGTCATTGTGATTGAGTGATTGTGATTGTGTGATTGTGATTGTGTGATTGTGATTGTGTGATTGTGATTGTGTGATTGTGATTGTGTGATTGTGATTGTGTGATTGTGATTGTGTGATTGTGATTGTGTGATCGTGATTGTGTGATCGTGATTGTGTGATCGTGATTGTGTGATCGTGATTGTGTGATCGTGATTGTGTGATCGTGATTGTGTGATCGTGATTGTGTGATCGTGATTGTGTGATCGTGATTGTGTGATCGTGATTGTGTGATTGTGATTGTGTGATTGTGATTGTGTGATTGTGATTGTGTGATTGTGATTGCGTGATTGTGGTTGCGTCATTGTGATTGCGTGATGCTGATTGCGCCTTTGTGATTGCGTGATGGTGATTGCGTGATTGTGATTGTGTGATTGTGTTTGTGTGATTGTGATTGCGTGATTGTGAATGCGTGATTTTGTGATTGTGTGATTGTGATTGTGTGAATGTAATTGTGTGATTGTTATTGTGTGATTGTGATTGTGTGATTGTGATTGTGATTGCGTGATTGTGATTGCGTGATTGTGATTGCGTGATTGTGATTGTGTGATTGTGATTGTGTGATTGTGTGATTGTGTGATTGTGTGATTGTGTGATCGTGTGATTGTGTGATTGTGATTGTGTGATTGTGATTGCGGAATTGTGATTGCGTGATTGTGATTGCGTGATTGCGATTGCGTGATTGTGATAGCGTGATTGTGATAGCGTGATTGTGATTGCGTGATTGTGATTGCGTGATTGTGATTGCGTGATTCTGATTGCGTGATTCTGATTGCGCGATTGTGATTGCGTGATTGTGATTGCGTGATTGTGATTGCGGGATTGTGATTGTGTTATTGTGATTGCGTTATTGTGATTCCGTTATTGGGACTGCGTTATTGTGATTGCGTGATTGTGATTGTCTGATTGTGATTGCGTGATTGTCATTGCGTGATTGTGATTGCGTGATTGTGATTGCGTGATTGTGATTGCGTGATTGTGATTGCGTGATTGTAATTGCGTGATTGTGATTGCGTGATTGTGATTGCGTGATTGTGATTGTGTCACTGCGATTGTGATTGTGATTGTGATTGTGTGATAGTGATTGTGATTGTGATTGCGTGATTGTGACTGTGTTATTGTGATTGCGTTATTGTGATTCCGTTATTGGGACTGCGTTATTGTGATTGCGTGATTGTGATTGTCTGATTGTGATTGCGTGATTGTGATTGCGTGATTGTGATTGCGTGATTGTGATTGCGTGATTGTGATTGCGTGATTGTGATTGCGTGATTGTGATTGCGTGATTGGGATTCCGTGATTGCGATTGCGTGATTGCGATTGCGTGATTGCGATTGCGTGATTGCGATTGCGTGATTGCGATTGCGTGATTGCGATTGCGTGATTGCGATTGCGTGATTGTGATTGCGTGATTGTGATTGCGTGATTGTAATTGCGTGATTGTGATTGCGTGATTGTGATTGCGTGATTGTGATTGTGTCACTGCGATTGTGATTGTGATTGTGATTGTGTGATAGTGATTGTGATTGTGATTGCGTGATTGTGACTGTGTTATTGTGATTGCGTTATTGTGATTCCGTTATTGGGACTGCGTTATTGTGATTGCGTGATTGTGATTGTCTGATTGTGATTGCGTGATTGTGATTGCGTGATTGTGATTGCGTGATTGTGATTGCGTGATTGTGATTGCGTGATTGTGATTGCGTGATTGTGATTGCGTGATTGTAATTGCGTGATTGTGATTGCGTGATTGTGATTGCGTGATTGTGATTGCGTGATTGTGATTGCGTGATTGTGATTGCGTGATTGTGATTGCGTGATTGTGATTGCGTGATTGTGATTGTGTGATTGTGATTGTGTCATTGCGATTGTGATTGTGATTGTGTGATAGTGATTGTGATTGTGATTGCGTAATTGTGATTGTGTTATTGTGATTGCGTTATTGTGATTCCGTTATTGGGACTGCGTTATTGTGATTGCGTGATTGTGATTGTCTGATTGTGATTGCGTGATTGTGATTGCGTGATTGTGATTGCGTGATTGTGATTGCGTGATTGTAATTGCGTGATTGTGATTGCGGGATTGTGATTGCGTTATTGTGATTGCGTTATTGTGATTCCGTTATTGGGACTGCGTTATTGTGATTGCGTGACTGTGATTGCGTGACTGTGATTGCGTGACTGTGATTGCGTGACTGTGATTGCGTCATTGTGATTGCGTGATTGTGATTGCGTGATTGCGATTGCGTGATTGCGATTGCGTGATTGTGATTGCGTGATTGTGATTGCGTTATTGGGACTGCGTTATTGTGATTGCGTGATTGTGTTTGCGTGATTGTGAGTGCGAGATTGTGATTGCGTGATTGTGAGTGCGTGATTGTGATTGCGTGATTGTGATTGCGTGATTGTGATTGCGTGATTGTGATTGTGATTGTGTGATTATGATTGCGTTATTGTGATTCCGTTATTGGGACTGCGTTATTGTGATTGCGTGACTGTGATTGCGTGACTGTGATTGCGTGACTGTGATTGCGTGACTGTGATTGCGTGACTGTGATTGCGTGATTGTGATTGCGTGATTGTGATTGCGTGATTGTGATTGCGTGATTGTGATTGCGTGATTGTGATTGCGTGATTGTGATTGTGTCACTGCGATTGTGATTGTGATTGTGATTGTGATTGTGTGATAGTGATTGTGATTGTGATTGCGTGATTGTGATTGTGTTATTGTGATTGCGTTATTGTGATTCCGTTATTGGGACTGCGTTATTGTGATTGCGTGATTGTGATTGCGTGATTGTGATTGCGTGACTGTGATTGCGTGATTGTGATTGCGGAATTGTGATTGCGTGATTGTGATTGCGTGATTGTGAGTGCGTGATTGTGATTGCGTGATTGTGATTGCGTGATTGTGATTGCGTGATTGTGATTGCGTGATTGTGATTGCGTGATTGTGATTGCGTGATTGTGATTGCGTGATTGTGATTGCGTGATTGGGATTCCGTGATTGCGATTGCGTGATTGCGATTGCGTGATTGCGATTGCGTGATTGCGATTGCGTGATTGCGATTGCGTGATTGCGATTGCGTGATTGCGATTGCGTGATTGTGATTGCGTGATTGTGATTGCGTGATTGTAATTGCGTGATTGTGATTGCGTGATTGTGATTGCGTGATTGTGATTGTGTCACTGCGATTGTGATTGTGATTGTGATTGTGTGATAGTGATTGTGATTGTGATTGCGTGATTGTGACTGTGTTATTGTGATTGCGTTATTGTGATTCCGTTATTGGGACTGCGTTATTGTGATTGCGTGATTGTGATTGCGTGATTGTGATTGCGTGATTGTGATTGCGTGACTGTGATTGCGTGATTGTGATTGCGTGATTGTGATTGCGTGATTGTGATTGCGTGATTGTGATTGCGTGATTGTGATTGCGTGATTCTGATTGCGTGATTCTGATTGCGCGATTGTGATTGCGTGATTGTGATTGCGTGATTGTGATTGCGGGATTGTGATTGTGTTATTGTGATTGCGTTATTGTGATTCCGTTATTGGGACTGCGTTATTGTGATTGCGTGATTGTGATTGTCTGATTGTGATTGCGTGATTGTGATTGCGTGATTGTGATTGCGTGATTGTGATTGCGTGATTGTGATTGCGTGATTGTGATTGCGTGATTGTGATTGCGTGATTGTAATTGCGTGATTGTGATTGCGTGATTGTGATTGCGTGATTGTGATTGCGTGATTGTGATTGCGTGATTGTGATTGCGTGATTGTGATTGCGTGATTGTGATTGCGTGATTGTGATTGTGTGATTGTGATTGTGTCATTGCGATTGTGATTGTGATTGTGTGATAGTGATTGTGATTGTGATTGCGTAATTGTGATTGTGTTATTGTGATTGCGTTATTGTGATTCCGTTATTGGGACTGCGTTATTGTGATTGCGTGATTGTGATTGTCTGATTGTGATTGCGTGATTGTGATTGCGTGATTGTGATTGCGTGATTGTGATTGCGTGATTGTAATTGCGTGATTGTGATTGCGGGATTGTGATTGCGTTATTGTGATTGCGTTATTGTGATTCCGTTATTGGGACTGCGTTATTGTGATTGCGTGACTGTGATTGCGTGACTGTGATTGCGTGACTGTGATTGCGTGACTGTGATTGCGTCATTGTGATTGCGTGATTGTGATTGCGTGATTGCGATTGCGTGATTGCGATTGCGTGATTGTGATTGCGTGATTGTGATTGCGTTATTGGGACTGCGTTATTGTGATTGCGTGATTGTGTTTGCGTGATTGTGAGTGCGAGATTGTGATTGCGTGATTGTGAGTGCGTGATTGTGATTGCGTGATTGTGATTGCGTGATTGTGATTGCGTGATTGTGATTGCGTGATTGTGATTGTGTCACTGCGATTGTGATTGTGATTGTGATTGTGATTGTGTGATAGTGATTGTGATTGTGATTGCGTGATTGTGATTGTGTTATTGTGATTGCGTTATTGTGATTCCGTTATTGGGACTGCGTTATTGTGATTGCGTGATTGTGATTGCGTGATTGTGATTGCGTGACTGTGATTGCGTGATTGTGATTGCGGAATTGTGATTGCGTGATTGTGATTGCGTGATTGTGAGTGCGTGATTGTGATTGCGTGATTGTGATTGCGTGATTGTGATTGCGTGATTGTGATTGCGTGATTGTGATTGCGTGATTGTGATTGCGTGATTGTGATTGCGTGATTGTGATTGCGTGATTGTGATTGCGTGATTGCGATTGCGTGATTGCGATTGCGTGATTGTGATTGCGTGATTGTGATTGCGTTATTGGGACTGCGTTATTGTGATTGCGTGATTGTGTTTGCGTGATTGTGATTGCGTGATTGTGATTGCGTGACTGTGATTGTGTGATTGTGATTGTGATTGTGTGACTGTGTGATTGTGATTGTGTGATTGTGATTGCATGATTGTGATTGTGTGATTGTGGTTGCGTTATTGTGATTGCGTTATTGTGGTTGCGTGATTGTGAATTCGTGATTATGATTGCGTTTTTGTGATTGGGTGACTGTGATTGCGTCATTGTGATTGAGTGATTGTGATTGTGTGATTGTGATTGTGTGATTGTGATTGTGTGATTGTGATTGTGTGATTGTGATTGTGTGATTGTGATTGTGTGATTGTGATTGTGTGATTGTGATTGTGTGATCGTGATTGTGTGATCGTGATTGTGTGATCGTGATTGTGTGATCGTGATTGTGTGATCGTGATTGTGTGATCGTGATTGTGTGATCGTGATTGTGTGATTGTGATTGTGTGATTGTGATTGTGTGATTGTGATTGTGTGATTGTGATTGTGTGATTGTGATTGTGTGATTGTGATTGCGTGATTGTGGTTGCGTCATTGTGATTGCGTGATGCTGATTGCGCCTTTGTGATTGCGTGATGGTGATTGCGTGATTGTGATTGTGTGATTGTGTTTGTGTGATTGTGATTGCGTGATTGTGAATGCGTGATTTTGTGATTGTGATTGTGATTGTGTGATTGTGATTGTGTGAATGTAATTGTGTGATTGTTATTGTGTGATTGTGATTGTGTGATTGTGATTGTGTGACTGTGATTGTGTGATTGTGATTGTGATTGCGTGATTGTGATTGCGTGATTGTGATTGCGTGATTGTGATTGTGTGATTGTGATTGTGTGATTGTGTGATTGTGTGATTGTGTGATTGTGTGATCGTGTGATTGTGTGATTGTGATTGTGTGATTGTGATTGCGGAATTGTGATTGCGTGATTGTGATTGCGTGATTGCGATTGCGTGATTGCGATTGCGTGATTGTGATAGCGTGATTGTGATAGCGTGATTGTGATTGCGTGATTGTGATTGCGTGATTGTGATTGCGTGATTCTGATTGCGTGATTCTGATTGCGCGATTGTGATTGCGTGATTGTGATTGCGTGATTGTGATTGCGGGATTGTGATTGTGTTATTGTGATTGCGTTATTGTGATTCCGTTATTGGGACTGCGTTATTGTGATTGCGTGATTGTGATTGTCTGATTGTGATTGCGTGATTGTCATTGCGTGATTGTGATTGCGTGATTGTGATTGCGTGATTGTGATTGCGTGATTGTGATTGCGTGATTGTAATTGCGTGATTGTGATTGCGTGATTGTGATTGCGTGATTGTGATTGTGTCACTGCGATTGTGATTGTGATTGTGATTGTGTGATAGTGATTGTGATTGTGATTGCGTGATTGTGACTGTGTTATTGTGATTGCGTTATTGTGATTCCGTTATTGGGACTGCGTTATTGTGATTGCGTGATTGTGATTGCGTGATTGTGATTGCGTGATTGTGATTGCGTGACTGTGATTGCGTGATTGTGATTGCGTGAATGTGATTGCGTGATTGTGATTGCGTGATTGTGATTGCGTGATTGTGATTGTGTGATTCTGATTGCGTGATTCTGATTGCGCGATTGTGATTGCGTGATTGTGATTGCGTGATTGTGATTGCGTGATTGTGATTGCGGGATTGTGATTGTGTTATTGTGATTGCGTTATTGTGATTCCGTTATTGGGACTGCGTTATTGTGATTGCGTGATTGTGATTGTCTGATTGTGATTGCGTGATTGTGATTGCGTGATTGTGATTGCGTGATTGTGATTGCGTGATTGTGATTGCGTGATTGTGATTGCGTGATTGTGATTGCGTGATTGGGATTCCGTGATTGCGATTGCGTGATTGCGATTGCGTGATTGCGATTGCGTGATTGCGATTGCGTGATTGCGATTGCGTGATTGCGATTGCGTGATTGCGATTGCGTGATTGTGATTGCGTGATTGTGATTGCGTGATTGTAATTGCGTGATTGTGATTGCGTGATTGTGATTGCGTGATTGTGATTGTGTCACTGCGATTGTGATTGTGATTGTGATTGTGTGATAGTGATTGTGATTGTGATTGCGTGATTGTGACTGTGTTATTGTGATTGCGTTATTGTGATTCCGTTATTGGGACTGCGTTATTGTGATTGCGTGATTGTGATTGCGTGATTGTGATTGCGTGATTGTGATTGCGTGACTGTGATTGCGTGATTGTGATTGCGTTATTGTGATTGCGTGATTGTGATTGTCTGATTGTGATTGCGTGATTGTGATTGCGTGATTGTGATTGCGTGATTGTGATTGCGTGATTGTGATTGCGTGATTGTGATTGCGTGATTGTGATTGCGTGATTGTAATTGCGTGATTGTGATTGCGTGATTGTGATTGCGTGATTGTGATTGCGTGATTGTGATTGCGTGATTGTGATTGCGTGATTGTGATTGCGTGATTGTGATTGCGTGATTGTGATTGTGTGATTGTGATTGTGTCATTGCGATTGTGATTGTGATTGTGTGATAGTGATTGTGATTGTGATTGCGTAATTGTGATTGTGTTATTGTGATTGCGTTATTGTGATTCCGTTATTGGGACTGCGTTATTGTGATTGCGTGATTGTGATTGTCTGATTGTGATTGCGTGATTGTGATTGCGTGATTGTGATTGCGTGATTGTAATTGCGTGATTGTGATTGCGGGATTGTGATTGCGTTATTGTGATTGCGTTATTGTGATTCCGTTATTGGGACTGCGTTATTGTGATTGCGTGACTGTGATTGCGTGACTGTGATTGCGTGACTGTGATTGCGTGACTGTGATTGCGTCATTGTGATTGCGTGATTGTGATTGCGTGATTGCGATTGCGTGATTGCGATTGCGTGATTGCGATTGCGTGATTGTGATTGCGTGATTGTGATTGCGTTATTGGGACTGCGTTATTGTGATTGCGTGATTGTGTTTGCGTGATTGTGAGTGCGAGATTGTGATTGCGTGATTGTGAGTGCGTGATTGTGATTGCGTGATTGTGATTGCGTGATTGTGATTGCGTGATTGTGATTGTGATTGTGTGATTATGATTGCGTTATTGTGATTCCGTTATTGGGACTGCGTTATTGTGATTGCGTGACTGTGATTGCGTGACTGTGATTGCGTGACTGTGATTGCGTGACTGTGATTGCGTGATTGTGATTGCGTGATTGTGATTGCGTGATTGTGATTGCGTGATTGTGATTGCGTGATTGTGATTGCGTGATTGTGATTGTGTCACTGCGATTGTGATTGTGATTGTGATTGTGATTGTGTGATAGTGATTGTGATTGTGATTGCGTGATTGTGATTGTGTTATTGTGATTGCGTTATTGTGATTCCGTTATTGGGACTGCGTTATTGTGATTGCGTGATTGTGATTGCGTGATTGTGATTGCGTGACTGTGATTGCGTGATTGTGATTGCGGAATTGTGATTGCGTGATTGTGATTGCGTGATTGTGATTGCGTGTTTGTGATTGCGTGATTGTGATTGCGTGATTGTGATTGCGTGATTGTGATTGCGGGATTGTGATTGTGTTATTGTGATTGCGTTATTGTGATTCCGTTATTGGGACTGCGTTATTGTGATTGCGTGATTGTGATTGCGTGATTGTGATTGCGTGATTGTGATTGCGTCATTGTGATTGCGTCATTGTGATTGCGCCATTGTGATTGCGTGATTGTGATTGCGTGATTGCGATTGCGTGATTGCGATTGCGTGATTGTGATTGCGTTATTGGGACTGCGTTATTGTGATTGCGTGATTGTGTTTGCG
The DNA here is from genome assembly GCF_050947335.1 of Megachile rotundata. Taxonomy (NCBI): domain Eukaryota; kingdom Metazoa; phylum Arthropoda; class Insecta; order Hymenoptera; family Megachilidae; genus Megachile; species Megachile rotundata. The sequence continues at coordinate 156,674 of NW_027473402.1, forward strand.
TGATTGTGAGTGCGAGATTGTGATTGCGTGATTGTGAGTGCGTGATTGTGATTGCGTGATTGTGATTGCGTGATTGTGATTGCGTGATTGTGATTGCGTGATTATGATTGTGTGATTGTGATTGCGTGATTGTGATTGCGTGATTGTGATTGCGTGATTGTGATTGCGTGATTGTGATTGCGTGATTGTGATTGCGTGATTGTGATTGCGTGATTGTGATTGCGTGATTGTAATTGCGTGATTGTGATTGCGTGATTGTGATTGTGTCATTGCGATTGTGATTGTGATTGTGTGATAGTGATTGTGATTGTGATTGCGTAATTGTGATGGTGTTATTGTGATTGCGTTATTGTGATTCCGTTATTGGGACTGCGTTATTGTGATTGCGTGATTGTGATTGTGTGATTGTGATTGTGTCATTGCGATTGTGATTGTGATTGTGTGATAGTGATTGTGATTGTGATTGCGTAATTGTGATTGTGTTATTGTGATTGCGTTATTGTGATTCCGTTATTGGGACTGCGTTATTGTGATTGCGTGATTGTGATTGTCTGATTGTGATTGCGTGATTGTGATTGCGTGATTGTGATTGCGTGATTGTGATTGCGTGATTGTGATTGCGGGATTGTGATTGCGTTATTGTGATTGCGTTATTGTGATTCCGTTATTGGGACTGCGTTATTGTGATTGCGTGACTGTGATTGCGTGACTGTGATTGCGTGACTGTGATTGCGTGACTGTGATTGCGTGACTGTGATTGCGTGATTGTGATTGCGTGATTGTGATTGCGTGATTGTGATTGCGTGATTGTGATTGCGTGATTGTGATTGTGTCACTGCGATTGTGATTGTGATTGTGATTGTGTGATAGTGATTGTGATTGTGATTGCGTGATTGTGATTGTGTTATTGTGATTGCGTTATTGTGATTCCGTTATTGGGACTGCGTTATTGTGATTGCGTGATTGTGATTGCGTGATTGTGATTGCGTGACTGTGATTGCGTGATTGTGATTGCGTGATTGTGATTGCGGAATTGTGATTGCGTGATTGTGATTGCGTGATTGTGATTGCGTGATTGTGATTGCGTGATTGTGATTGCGTGATTGTGATTGCGTGATTGTGATTGCGTGATTGTGATTGCGGGATTGTGATTGTGTTATTGTGATTGCGTTATTGTGATTCCGTTATTGGGACTGCGTTATTGTGATTGCGTGACTGTGATTGTATGATTGTGATTGCGTGATTGTGATTGCGTGATTGTGATTGCGTGATTGTGATTGCGTGATTGTGATTGCGTGATTGTGATTGCGTGATTGTGATTGCGTGATTGTGATTGCGTGATTGTGATTGCGTGACTGTGATTGCGTGATTGTGATTGCGTGATTGTGATTGCGTGATTGTGATTGCGTGATTGTGATTGCGTGATTGTGATTGCGTGATTCTGATTGCGTGATTCTGATTGCGCGATTGTGATTGCGTGATTGTGATTGCGTGATTGTGATTGCGGGATTGTGATTGTGTTATTGTGATTGCGTTATTGTGATTCCGTTATTGGGACTGCGTTATTGTGATTGCGTGATTGTGATTGTCTGATTGTGATTGCGTGATTGTGATTGCGTGATTGTGATTGCGTGATTGTGATTGTGTGATTGTGATTGCGTGATTGTGATTGCGTGATTGTGATTGCGTGATTGTGATTGTGTGATTGTGATTGTGTCATTGCGATTGTGATTGTGATTGTGTGATAGTGATTGTGATTGTGATTGCGTAATTGTGATTGTGTTATTGTGATTGCGTTATTGTGATTCCGTTATTGGGACTGCGTTATTGTGATTGCGTGATTGTGATTGTCTGATTGTGATTGCGTCATTGTGATTGCGTGATTGTGATTGCGTGATTGCGATTGCGTGATTGCGATTGCGTGATTGTGATTGCGTGATTGTGATTGCGTTATTGGGACTGCGTTATTGTGATTGCGTGATTGTGTTTGCGTGATTGTGAGTGCGAGATTGTGATTGCGTGATTGTGAGTGCGTGATTGTGATTGCGTGATTGTGATTGCGTGATTGTGATTGCGTGATTGTGATTGTGATTGTGTGATTATGATTGCGTTATTGTGATTCCGTTATTGGGACTTCGTTATTGTGATTGCGTGACTGTGATTGCGTGACGGTGATTGCGTGACTGTGATTGCGTGACTGTGATTGCGTGATTGTGATTGCGTGACTGTGATTGCGTGATTGTGATTGCGTGATTGTGATTGCGTGATTGTGATTGTGTCACTGCGATTGTGATTGTGATTGTGATTGTGTGATAGTGATTGTGATTGTGATTGCGTGATTGTGATTGTGTTATTGTGATTGCGTTATTGTGATTCCGTTATTGGGACTGCGTTATTGTGATTGCGTTATTGTGATTGCGTGATTGTGATTGCGTGATTGTGATTGCGTGACTGTGATTGCGTGATTGTGATTGCGTGATTGTGATTGCGTGATTGTGATTGCGTGATTGTGATTGCGTGATTGTGATTGCGTGATTGTGATTGCGTGATTGTGATTGCGTGATTGTGATTGCGTGATTGTGATTGCGTGATTGTGATTGCGTGATTGTGATTGCGTGATTGTGATTGCGTGATTGTGATTGCGTCATTGTGATTGCGTGATTGTGATTGCGTGATTGTGATTGCGTGATTGTGATTGCGTGATTGTGATTGCGTGATTGCGATTGCGTGATTGCGATTGCGTGATTGCGATTGCGTGATTGCGATTGCGTGATTGCGATTGCGTGATTGCGATTGCGTGATTGTGATTGCGTTATTGGGACTGCGTTATTGTGATTGCGTGATTGTGTTTGCGTGATTGTGAGTGCGAGATTGTGATTGCGTGATTGTGAGTGCGTGATTGTGATTGCGTGATTGTGATTGCGTGATTGTGATTGTGATTGTGTGATTGTGATTGCGTGATTGTGATTGCGTGATTGTGATTGCGTGATTGTGATTGCGTGATTGTGATTGCGTGATTGTGATTGCGTGATTGTGATTGCGTGATTGTGATTGCGTGATTGTGATTGCGTGATTGTGATTGCGTGATTGTAATTGCGTGATTGTGATTGCGTGATTGTGATTGTGTCATTGCGATTGTGATTGTGATTGTGTGATAGTGATTGTGATTGTGATTGCGTAATTGTGATGGTGTTATTGTGATTGCGTTATTGTGATTCCGTTATTGGGACTGCGTTATTGTGATTGCGTGATTGTGATTGTGTGATTGTGATTGTGTCATTGCGATTGTGATTGTGATTGTGTGATAGTGATTGTGATTGTGATTCCGTAATTGTGATTGTGTTATTGTGATTGCGTTATTGTGATTCCGTTATTGGGACTGCGTTATTGTGATTGCGTGATTGTGATTGTCTGATTGTGATTGCGTCATTGTGATTGCGTGATTGTGATTGCGTGATTGCGATTGCGTGATTGCGATTGCGTGATTGTGATTGCGTGATTGTGATTGCGTTATTGGGACTGCGTTATTGTGATTGCGTGATTGTGTTTGCGTGATTGTGAGTGCGAGATTGTGATTGCGTGATTGTGAGTGCGTGATTGTGATTGCGTGATTGTGATTGCGTGATTGTGATTGCGTGATTGTGATTGTGATTGTGTGATTATGATTGCGTTATTGTGATTCCGTTATTGGGACTGCGTTATTGTGATTGCGTGACTGTGATTGCGTGACTGTGATTGCGTGACTGTGATTGCGTGACTGTGATTGCGTTATTGTGATTGCGTGATTGTGATTGCGTGATTGTGATTGCGTGATTGTGATTGCGTGATTGTGATTGCGTGATTGTGATTGTGTCACTGCGATTGTGATTGTGATTGTGTGATAGTGATTGTGATTGTGATTGCGTGATTGTGATTGTGTCATTGCGATTGCGTTATTGTGATTCCGTTATTGGGACTGCGTTATTGTGATTGCGTTATTGTGATTGCGTGATTGTGATTGCGTGATTGTGATTGCGTGACTGTGATTGCGTGATTGTGATTGCGTGATTGTGATTGCGTGATTGTGATTGCGTGATTGTGATTGCGTGATTGTGATTGCGTGATTGTGATTGCGTGATTGTGATTGCGTGATTGTGATTGCGTGATTGTGATTGCGTGATTGTGATTGCGTGATTGTGATTGCGTGATTGTGATTGCGTCATTGTGATTGCGTCATTGTGATTGCGTCATTGTGATTGCGTCATTGTGATTGCGTCATTGTGATTGCGCCATTGTGATTGCGTGATTGTGATTGCGTGATTGTGATTGCGTGATTGTGATTGCGTGATTGTGATTGCGTGATTGTGATTGCGTGATTGTGATTGCGTGATTGCGATTGCGTGATTGCGATTGCGTGATTGCGATTGCGTGATTGCGATTGCGTGATTGCGATTGCGTGATTGTGATTGCGTTATTGGGACTGCGTTATTGTGATTGCGTGATTGTGTTTGCGTGATTGTGAGTGCGAGATTGTGATTGCGTGATTGTGAGTGCGTGATTGTGATTGCGTGATTGTGATTGCGTGATTGTGATTGTGATTGTGTGATTATGATTGTGTGATTGTGATTGCGTGATTGTGATTGCGTGATTGTGATTGCGTGATTGTGATTGCGTGATTGTGATTGCGTGATTGTGATTGCGTGATTGTGATTGCGTGATTGTGATTGCGTGATTGTGATTGCGTGATTGTAATTGCGTGATTGTGATTGCGTGATTGTGATTCTGTCATTGCGATTGTGATTGTGATTGTGTGATAGTGATTGTGATTGTGATTGCGTAATTGTGATGGTGTTATTGTGATTGCGTTATTGTGATTCCGTTATTGGGACTGCGTTATTGTGATTGCGTGATTGTGATTGTGTGATTGTGATTGTATCATTGCGATTGTGATTGTGATTGTGTGATAGTGATTGTGATTGTGATTGCGTAATTGTGATTGTGTTATTGTGATTGCGTTATTGTGATTCCGTTATTGGGACTGCGTTATTGTGATTGCGTGATTGTGATTGTCTGATTGTGATTGCGTGATTGTGATTGCGTGATTGTGATTGCGTGATTGTGATTGCGTGATTGTGATTGCGGGATTGTGATTGCGTTATTGTGATTGCGTTATTGTGATTCCGTTATTGGGACTGAGTTATTGTGATTGCGTGACTGTGATTGTGTGACTGTGATTGCGTGATTGTGATTGCGTGATTGTGATTGCGTGATTGTGATTGCGTGATTGTGATTGCGTGATTGTGATTGCGTGATTGTGATTGCGTGATTGTGATTGCGTGATTGTGATTGCGTTATTGTGATTGCGTTATTGTGATTGCGTTATTGTGATTGCGTTATTGTGATTGCGTTATTGTGATTCCGTTATTGGGACTGCGTTATTGTGATTGCGTGACTGTGATTGCGTGACTGTGATTGCGTGACTGTGATTGCGTGACTGTGATTGCGTGACTGTGATTGCGTGACTGTGATTGCGTGATTGTGATTGCGTGATTGTGATTGCGTGATTGTGATTGCGTGATTGTGATTGCGTGATTGTGATTGTGTCACTGCGATTGTGATTGTGATTGTGATTGTGTGATAGTGATTGTGATTGTGATTGCGTGATTGTGATTGTGTTATTGTGATTGCGTTATTGTGATTCCGTTATTGGGACTGCGTTATTGTGATTGCGTGATTGTGATTGCGTGATTGTGATTGTGTGATTGTGATTGTGTCATTGCGATTGTGATTGTGATTGTGTGATAGTGATTGTGATTGTGATTGCGTAATTGTGATTGTGTTATTGTGATTGCGTTATTGTGATTCCGTTATTGGGACTGCGTTATTGTGATTGCGTGATTGTGATTGTCTGATTGTGATTGCGTGATTGTGATTGCGTGATTGTGATTGCGTGATTGCGATTGCGTGATTGTGATTGCGTGATTGTGATTGCGTTATTGTGATTGCGTGATTGTGATTGCGTGATTGTGATTGCGTGACTGTGATTGCGTGATTGTGATTGCGTGATTGTGATTGCGGAATTGTGATTGCGTGACTGTGATTGCGTGACTGTGATTGCGTGACTGTGATTGCGTGACTGTGATTGCGTGATTGTGATTGCGTGATTGTGATTGCGTGATTGTGATTGCGGGATTGTGATTGTGTTATTGTGATTGCGTTATTGTGATTCCGTTATTGGGACTGCGTTATTGTGATTGCGTGACTGTGATTGTGTGATTGTGATTGCGTGATTGTGATTGCGTGATTGTAATTGCGTGATTGTGATTGCGTGATTGTGATTGCGTGATTGTGATTGCGTGATTGTGATTGCGTGATTGTGATTGCGTGATTGTGATTGCGTGATTGTGATTGCGTGACTGTGATTGCGTGATTGTGATTGCGTGATAGTGATTGCGTGATTGTGATTGCGTGATTGTGATTGCGTCATTGTGATTGCGTCATTGTGATTGCGTCATTGTGATTGCGTGATTGTGATTGCGTGATTGTGATTGCGTGATTGTGATTGCGTGATTGTGATTGCGTGATTGTGATTGCGTGATTGTGATTGCGTGATTGTGATTGCGTGATTGTGATTGCGTGATTGTGATTGCGTGATTGTGATTGCGTGATTGCGATTGCGTGATTGCGATTGCGTGATTGTGTTTGCGTGATTGTGATTGCGTTATTGGGACTGCGTTATTGTGATTGCGTGATTGTGTTTGCGTGATTGTGAGTGCGAGATTGTGATTGCGTGATTGTGAGTGCGTGCTTGTGATTGCGTGATTGTGATTGCGTGATTGTGATTGCGTGATTGTGATTGTGATTGTGTGATTATGATTGTGTGATTCTGATTGCGTGATTGTGATTGCATGATTGTGATTGCGTGATTGTGATTGCGTGATTGTGATTGCGTGATTGTGATTGCGTGATTGTGATTGCGTGATTGTGATTGCGTGATTGTGATTGTGTGATTGTGATTGTGTCTCTGCGATTGTGATTGTGATTGTGATTGTGTGATAGTGATTGTGATTGTGGTTGCGTCATTGTGACTGCGTGATTGTGATTGCGTGATTGTGATTGCGTGATTGTGATTGCGTGATTGTGATTGCGTGATTGTGATTGCGTGATTGTGATTGCGTGATTGTGATTGCGTGATTGTGATTGCGTGATTGTGATTGCGTGATTGTGATTGCGTGATTGTGATTGCGTGATTGTGATTGCGTGATTGTGATTGCGTGATTGTGATTGCGTGATTGTGATTGCGTGATTGTGATTGCGTGATTGTGATTGCGTGATTGTGATTGCGTGATTGTGATTGCGTGATTGTGATTGCGTGATTGTGATTGCGTGATTGTGATTGCGTGATTGTGATTGCGGGATTGTGATTGCGTTATTGTGACTGCGTTATTGTGATTCCGTTATTGGGACTGCGTTATTGTGATTGCGTGACTGTGATTGCGTGATTGTGATTGCGTGATTGTGATTGCGTGATTGTGATTGCGTGATTGTGATTGCGTGATTGTGATTGCGTGATTGTGATTGCGTGATTGTGATTGCGTGATTGTGATTGCGTGATTGTGATTGCGTGATTGTGATTGCGTGATTGTGATTGCGTGATTGTGATTGCGTGATTGTGATTGCGTGATTGTGATTGCGTGATTGTGATTGCGTTATTGTGATTGCGTTATTGTGATTGCGTTATTGTGATTGCGTTATTGTGATTGCGTTATTGTGATTCCGTTATTGGGACTGCGTTATTGTGATTGCGTGACTGTGATTGCGTGACTGTGATTGCGTGACTGTGATTGCGTGACTGTGATTGCGTGACTGTGATTGCGTGACTGTGATTACGTGATTGTGATTGCGTGATTGTGATTGCGTGATTGTGATTGCGTGATTGTGATTGCGTGATTGTGATTGTGTCACTGCGATTGTGATTGTGATTGTGATTGTGTGATAGTGATTGTGATTGTGATTGCAAGATTGTGATTGTGTTATTGTGATTGCGTTATTGTGATTCCGTTATTGGGACTGCGTTATTGTGATAGCGTGATTGTGATTGCGTGATTGCGTTGGCGTGATTGTGATTGTGTGATTGTGATTGTGTCATTGCGATTGTGATTGTGATTGTGTGATAGTGATTGTGATTGTGATTGCGTAATTGTGATTGTGTTATTGTGATTGCGTTATTGTGATTCCGTTATTGGGACTGCGTTATTGTGATTGCGTGATTGTGATTGTCTGATTGTGATTGCGTGATTGTGATTGCGTGACTGTGATTGCGTGACTGTGATTGCGTGATTGTGATTGCGTGATTGTGATTGCGTGATTGTGATTGCGTGATTGTGATTGCGTGATTGTGATTGCGTGATTGTGATTGCGTGATTGTGATTGCGTGATTGTGATTGCGTGATTGTGATTGCGTGATTGTGATTGCGTGATTGTAATTGCGTGATTGTGATTGCGTGATTGTGATTGTGTCATTGCGATTGTGATTGTGATTGTGTGATAGTGATTGTGATTGTGATTGCGTAATTGTGATGGTGTTATTGTGATTGCGTTATTGTGATTCCGTTATTGGGACTGCGTTATTGTGATTGCGTGATTGTGATTGTGTGATTGTGATTGTGTCATTGCGATTGTGATTGTGATTGTGTGATAGTGATTGTGATTGTGATTCCGTAATTGTGATTGTGTTATTGTGATTGCGTTATTGTGATTCCGTTATTGGGACTGCGTTATTGTGATTGCGTGATTGTGATTGTCTGATTGTGATTGCGTCATTGTGATTGCGTGATTGTGATTGCGTGATTGCGATTGCGTGATTGCGATTGCGTGATTGTGATTGCGTGATTGTGATTGCGTTATTGGGACTGCGTTATTGTGATTGCGTGATTGTGTTTGCGTGATTGTGAGTGCGAGATTGTGATTGCGTGATTGTGAGTGCGTGATTGTGATTGCGTGATTGTGATTGCGTGATTGTGATTGCGTGATTGTGATTGTGATTGTGTGATTATGATTGCGTTATTGTGATTCCGTTATTGGGACTGCGTTATTGTGATTGCGTGACTGTGATTGCGTGACTGTGATTGCGTGACTGTGATTGCGTTATTGTGATTGCGTGATTGTGATTGCGTGATTGTGATTGCGTGATTGTGATTGCGTGATTGTGATTGCGTGATTGTGATTGTGTCACTGCGATTGTGATTGTGATTGTGTGATAGTGATTGTGATTGTGATTGCGTGATTGTGATTGTGTTATTGCGATTGCGTTATTGTGATTCCGTTATTGGGACTGCGTTATTGTGATTGCGTTATTGTGATTGCGTGATTGTGATTGCGTGATTGTGATTGCGTGACTGTGATTGCGTGATTGTGATTGCGTGATTGTGATTGCGTGATTGTGATTGCGTGATTGTGATTGCGTGATTGTGATTGCGTGATTGTGATTGCGTGATTGTGATTGCGTGATTGTGATTGCGTGATTGTGATTGCGTGATTGTGATTGCGTCATTGTGATTGCGTCATTGTGATTGCGTCATTGTGATTGCGTCATTGTGATTGCGTCATTGTGATTGCGTCATTGTGATTGCGCCATTGTGATTGCGTGATTGTGATTGCGTGATTGTGATTGCGTGATTGTGATTGCGTGATTGTGATTGCGTGATTGTGATTGCGTGATTGTGATTGCGTGATTGTGATTGCGTGATTGCGATTGCGTGATTGCGATTGCGTGATTGCGATTGCGTGATTGCGATTGCGTGATTGTGATTGCGTTATTGGGACTGCGTTATTGTGATTGCGTGATTGTGTTTGCGTGATTGTGAGTGCGAGATTGTGATTGCGTGATTGTGAGTGCGTGATTGTGATTGCGTGATTGTGATTGCGTGATTGTGATTGTGATTGTGTGATTATGATTGTGTGATTGTGATTGCGTGATTGTGATTGCGTGATTGTGATTGCGTGATTGTGATTGCGTGATTGTGATTGCGTGATTGTGATTGCGTGATTGTGATTGCGTGATTGTGATTGCGTGATTGTGATTGCGTGATTGTAATTGCGTGATTGTGATTGCGTGATTGTGATTGTGTCATTGCGATTGTGATTGTGATTGTGTGATAGTGATTGTGATTGTGATTGCGTAATTGTGATGGTGTTATTGTGATTGCGTTATTGTGATTCCGTTATTGGGACTGCGTTATTGTGATTGCGTGATTGTGATTGTGTGATTGTGATTGTATCATTGCGATTGTGATTGTGATTGTGTGATAGTGATTGTGATTGTGATTGCGTAATTGTGATTGTGTTATTGTGATTGCGTTATTGTGATTCCGTTATTGGGACTGCGTTATTGTGATTGCGTGATTGTGATTGTCTGATTGTGATTGCGTGATTGTGATTGCGTGATTGTGATTGCGTGATTGTGATTGCGGGATTGTGATTGCGTTATTGTGATTGCGTTATTGTGATTCCGTTATTGGGACTGAGTTATTGTGATTGCGTGACTGTGATTGCGTGACTGTGATTGCGTGATTGTGATTGCGTGATTGTGATTGCGTGATTGTGATTGCGTGATTGTGATTGCGTGATTGTGATTGCGTGATTGTGATTGCGTGATTGTGATTGCGTGATTGTGATTGCGTTATTGTGATTGCGTTATTGTGATTGCGTTATTGTGATTGCGTTATTGTGATTGCGTTATTGTGATTCCGTTATTGGGACTGCGTTATTGTGATTGCGTGACTGTGATTGCGTGACTGTGATTGCGTGACTGTGATTGCGTGACTGTGATTGCGTGACTGTGATTGCGTGATTGTGATTGCGTTATTGTGATTGCGTGATTGTGATTGCGTGATTGTGATTGCGTGACTGTGATTGCGTGATTGTGATTGCGTGATTGTGATTGCGGAATTGTGATTGCGTGACTGTGATTGCGTGACTGTGATTGCGTGACTGTGATTGCGTGACTGTGATTGCGTGATTGTGATTGCGTGATTGTGATTGCGGGATTGTGATTGTGTTATTGTGATTGCGTTATTGTGATTCCGTTATTGGGACTGCGTTATTGTGATTGCGTGACTGTGATTGTGTGATTGTGATTGCGTGATTGTGATTGCGTGATTGTAATTGCGTGATTGTGATTGCGTGATTGTGATTGCGTGATTGTGATTGCGTGATTGTGATTGCGTGATTGTGATTGCGTGATTGTGATTGCGTGACTGTGATTGCGTGATTGTGATTGCGTGATGGTGATTGCGTGATTGTGATTGCGTGATTGTGATTGCGTCATTGTGATTGCGTCATTGTGATTGCGTGATTGTGATTGCGTGATTGTGATTGCGTGATTGTGAGTGCGTGATTGTGATTGCGTGATTGTGATTGCGTGATTGTGATTGCGTGATTGTGATTGCGTGATTGTGATTGCGTGATTGTGATTGCGTGATTGTGATTGCGTGATTGTGATTGCGTTATTGTGATTGCGTTATTGTGATTGCGTTATTGTGATTGCGTTATTGTGATTGCGTTATTGTGATTCCGTTATTGGGACTGCGTTATTGTGATTGCGTGACTGTGATTGCGTGACTGTGATTGCGTGACTGTGATTGCGTGACTGTGATTGCGTGACTGTGATTGCGTGATTGTGATTGCGTTATTGTGATTGCGTGATTGTGATTGCGTGATTGTGATTGCGTGATTGTGAGTGCGTGATTGTGATTGCGTGATTGTGATTGCGTGATTGTGATTGCGTGATTGTGATTGTGATTGTGTGATTATGATTGCGTTATTGTGATTCCGTTATTGGGACTGCGTTATTGTGATTGCGTGACTGTGATTGCGTGACTGTGATTGCGTGACTGTGATTGCGTTATTGTGATTGCGTGATTGTGATTGCGTGATTGTGATTGCGTGATTGTGATTGCGTGATTGTGATTGCGTGATTGTGATTGTGTCACTGCGATTGTGATTGTGATTGTGTGATAGTGATTGTGATTGTGATTGCGTGATTGTGATTGTGTTATTGCGATTGCGTTATTGTGATTCCGTTATTGGGACTGCGTTATTGTGATTGCGTTATTGTGATTGCGTGATTGTGATTGCGTGATTGTGATTGCGTGACTGTGATTGCGTGATTGTGATTGCGTGATTGTGATTGCGTGATTGTGATTGCGTGATTGTGATTGCGTGATTGTGATTGCGTGATTGTGATTGCGTGATTGTGATTGCGTGATTGTGATTGCGTGATTGTGATTGCGTGATTGTGATTGCGTCATTGTGATTGCGTCATTGTGATTGCGTCATTGTGATTGCGTCATTGTGATTGCGTCATTGTGATTGCGTCATTGTGATTGCGCCATTGTGATTGCGTGATTGTGATTGCGTGATTGTGATTGCGTGATTGTGATTGCGTGATTGTGATTGCGTGATTGTGATTGCGTGATTGTGATTGCGTGATTGTGATTGCGTGATTGCGATTGCGTGATTGCGATTGCGTGATTGCGATTGCGTGATTGCGATTGCGTGATTGTGATTGCGTTATTGGGACTGCGTTATTGTGATTGCGTGATTGTGTTTGCGTGATTGTGAGTGCGAGATTGTGATTGCGTGATTGTGAGTGCGTGATTGTGATTGCGTGATTGTGATTGCGTGATTGTGATTGTGATTGTGTGATTATGATTGTGTGATTGTGATTGCGTGATTGTGATTGCGTGATTGTGATTGCGTGATTGTGATTGCGTGATTGTGATTGCGTGATTGTGATTGCGTGATTGTGATGGCGTGATTGTGATTGCGTGATTGTGATTGCGTGATTGTAATTGCGTGATTGTGATTGCGTGATTGTGATTGTGTCATTGCGATTGTGATTGTGATTGTGTGATAGTGATTGTGATTGTGATTGCGTAATTGTGATGGTGTTATTGTGATTGCGTTATTGTGATTCCGTTATTGGGACTGCGTTATTGTGATTGCGTGATTGTGATTGTGTGATTGTGATTGTATCATTGCGATTGTGATTGTGATTGTGTGATAGTGATTGTGATTGTGATTGCGTAATTGTGATTGTGTTATTGTGATTGCGTTATTGTGATTCCGTTATTGGGACTGCGTTATTGTGATTGCGTGATTGTGATTGTCTGATTGTGATTGCGTGATTGTGATTGCGTGATTGTGATTGCGTGATTGTGATTGCGGGATTGTGATTGCGTTATTGTGATTGCGTTATTGTGATTCCGTTATTGGGACTGAGTTATTGTGATTGCGTGACTGTGATTGCGTGGCTGTGATTGCGTGATTGTGATTGCGTGATTGTGATTGCGTGATTGTGATTGCGTGATTGTGATTGCGTGATTGTGATTGCGTGATTGTGATTGCGTGATTGTGATTGCGTGATTGTGATTGCGTTATTGTGATTGCGTTATTGTGATTGCGTTATTGTGATTGCGTTATTGTGATTGCGTTATTGTGATTCCGTTATTGGGACTGCGTTATTGTGATTGCGTGACTGTGATTGCGTGACTGTGATTGCGTGACTGTGATTGCGTGACTGTGATTGCGTGACTGTGATTGCGTGATTGTGATTGCGTTATTGTGATTGCGTGATTGTGATTGCGTGATTGTGATTGCGTGACTGTGATTGCGTGATTGTGATTGCGTGATTGTGATTGCGGAATTGTGATTGCGTGACTGTGATTGCGTGACTGTGATTGCGTGACTGTGATTGCGTGACTGTGATTGCGTGATTGTGATTGCGTGATTGTGATTGCGGGATTGTGATTGTGTTATTGTGATTGCGTTATTGTGATTCCGTTATTGGGACTGCGTTATTGTGATTGCGTGACTGTGATTGTGTGATTGTGATTGCGTGATTGTGATTGCGTGATTGTAATTGCGTGATTGTGATTGCGTGATTGTGATTGCGTGATTGTGATTGCGTGATTGTGATTGCGTGATTGTGATTGCGTGATTGTGATTGCGGGACTGTGATTGCGTGATTGTGATTGCGTGATGGTGATTGCGTGATTGTGATTGCGTGATTGTGATTGCGTCATTGTGATTGCGTCATTGTGATTGCGTCATTGTGATTGCGTGATTGTGATTGCGTGATTGTGATTGCGTGATTGTGATTGCGTGATTGTGATTGCGTGATTGTGATTGCGTGATTGTGATTGCGTGATTGTGATTGCGTGATTGTGACTGCGTGATTGTGATTGCGTGATTGTGATTGCGTGATTGTGATTGCGTGATTGTGATTGCGTGATTGTGATTGTGTCATTGCGATTGTGATTGTGATTGTGTGATAGTGATTGTGATTGTGATTGCGTAATTGTGATGGTGTTATTGTGATTGCGTTATTGTGATTCCGTTATTGGGACTGCGTTATTGTGATTGCGTGATTGTGATTGTCTGATTGTGATTGCGTGATTGTGGTTGCGTGATTGTGATTGCGTGATTGTGATTGCGTGATTGTGATTGCGTGATTGTGATTGCGTGATTGTGATTGCGTGAATTGTGATTGCGTGATTGTGATTGCGTGATTGTGATTGCGTGATTGTGATTGCGTGATTGTGATTGCCTGATTGTGATTGCGTGATTGTGATTGCGGGATTGTGATTGCGTCATTGTGATTGCGTTATTGTGATTCCGTTATTGGGACTGCGTTATTGTGATTGCGTGATTGTGATTGCGTGATTGTGATTGCGTGATTGTGATTGCGTGATTGTGATTGCGTGATTGTGATTGCGTGATTGTGATTGCGTGATTGTGATTGCGTGATTGTGATTGCGTGATTGTGATTGCGTGATTGTGATTGCGGGATTGTGATTGTGTTATTGTGATTGCGTTATTGTGATTCCCTTATTGGGACTGCGTTATTGTGATTGCGTGACTGTGATTGTGTGATTGTAATTGCGTGATTGTGATTGCGTGATTGTGATTGCGTGATTGTGATTGCGTGATTGTGATTGCGTGATTGTGATTGGGTGATTGTGATTGTGTCACTGCGATTGTGATTGTGATTGTGATTGTGTGATAGTGATTGTGATTGTGATTGTGATTGCGTGATTGTGATTGCGTTATTGTGATTCCGTTATTGGGACTGCGTTATTGTGATTGGGGGTTTGTGATTGCGTGATTGTGATTGCGTGATTGTGATTGCGTGATTGTGATTGCGTGATTGTGATTGCGTGATTGTGATTGTGTGATTGTGATTGTGTCTCTGCGATTGTGATTGTGATTGTGATTGTGTGATAGTGATTGTGATTGTGGTTGCGTCATTGTGACTGCGTGATTGTGATTGCGTGATTGTGATTGCGTGATTGTGATTGCGTGATTGTGATTGCGTGATTGTGATTGCGTGATTGTGATTGCGTGATTGTGATTGCGTGATTGTGATTGCGTGATTGTGATTGCGTGATTGTGATTGCGGGATTGTGATTGCGTTATTGTGACTGCGTTATTGTGATTCCGTTATTGGGACTGCGTTATTGTGATTGCGTGACTGTGATTGCGTGATTGTGATTGCGTGATTGTGATTGCGTGATTGTGATTGCGTGATTGTGATTGCGTGATTGTGATTGCGTGATTGTGATTGCGTGATTGTGATTGCGTGATTGTGATTGCGTGATTGTGATTGCGTGATTGTGATTGCGTGATTGTGATTGCGTGATTGTGATTGCGTGATTGTGATTGCGTTATTGTGATTGCGTTATTGTGATTGCGTTATTGTGATTGCGTTATTGTGATTGCGTTATTGTGATTGCGTTATTGTGATTCCGTTATTGGGACTGCGTTATTGTGATTGCGTGACTGTGATTGCGTGACTGTGATTGCGTGACTGTGATTGCGTGACTGTGATTGCGTGACTGTGATTGCGTGACTGTGATTACGTGATTGTGATTGCGTGATTGTGATTGCGTGATTGTGATTGCGTGATTGTGATTGCGTGATTGTGATTGTGTCACTGCGATTGTGATTGTGATTGTGATTGTGTGATAGTGATTGTGATTGTGATTGCAAGATTGTGATTGTGTTATTGTGATTGCGTTATTGTGATTCCGTTATTGGGACTGCGTTATTGTGATAGCGTGATTGTGATTGCGTGATTGCGTTGGCGTGATTGTGATTGTGTGATTGTGATTGTGTCATTGCGATTGTGATTGTGATTGTGTGATAGTGATTGTGATTGTGATTGCGTAATTGTGATTGTGTTATTGTGATTGCGTTATTGTGATTCCGTTATTGGGACTGCGTTATTGTGATTGCGTGATTGTGATTGTCTGATTGTGATTGCGTGATTGTGATTGCGTGACTGTGATTGCGTGACTGTGATTGCGTGATTGTGATTGCGTGATTGTGATTGCGTGATTGTGATTGCGTGATTGTGATTGCGTGATTGTGATTGCGTGATTGTGATTGCGTGATTGTGATTGCGTGATTGTGATTGCGTGATTGTGATTGCGTGATTGTGATTGCGTGATTGTAATTGCGTGATTGTGATTGCGTGATTGTGATTGTGTCATTGCGATTGTGATTGTGATTGTGTGATAGTGATTGTGATTGTGATTGCGTAATTGTGATGGTGTTATTGTGATTGCGTTATTGTGATTCCGTTATTGGGACTGCGTTATTGTGATTGCGTGATTGTGATTGTGTGATTGTGATTGTGTCATTGCGATTGTGATTGTGATTGTGTGATAGTGATTGTGATTGTGATTCCGTAATTGTGATTGTGTTATTGTGATTGCGTTATTGTGATTCCGTTATTGGGACTGCGTTATTGTGATTGCGTGATTGTGATTGTCTGATTGTGATTGCGCCATTGTGATTGCGTGATTGTGATTGCGTGATTGCGATTGCGTGATTGCGATTGCGTGATTGTGATTGCGTGATTGTGATTGCGTTATTGGGACTGCGTTATTGTGATTGCGTGATTGTGTTTGCGTGATTGTGAGTGCGAGATTGTGATTGCGTGATTGTGAGTGCGTGATTGTGATTGCGTGATTGTGATTGCGTGATTGTGATTGCGTGATTGTGATTGTGATTGTGTGATTATGATTGCGTTATTGTGATTCCGTTATTGGGACTGCGTTATTGTGATTGCGTGACTGTGATTGCGTGACTGTGATTGCGTGACTGTGATTGCGTGACTGTGATTGCGTTATTGTGATTGCGTGATTGTGATTGCGTGATTGTGATTGCGTGATTGTGATTGCGTGATTGTGATTGCGTGATTGTGATTGTGTCACTGCGATTGTGATTGTGATTGTGTGATAGTGATTGTGATTGTGATTGCGTGATTGTGATTGTGTTATTGCGATTGCGTTATTGTGATTCCGTTATTGGGACTGCGTTATTGTGATTGCGTTATTGTGATTGCGTTATTGTGATTGCGTGATTGTGAGTGCGTGATTGTGATTGCGTGACTGTGATTGCGTGATTGTGATTGCGTGATTGTGATTGCGTGATTGTGATTGCGTGATTGTGATTGCGTGATTGTGATTGCGTGATTGTGATTGCGTGATTGTGATTGCGTGATTGTGATTGCGTGATTGTGATTGCGTGATTGTGATTGCGTCATTGTGATTGCGTCATTGTGATTGCGTCATTGTGATTGCGTCATTGTGATTGCGCCATTGTGATTGCGTGATTGTGATTGCGTGATTGTGATTGCGTGATTGTGATTGCGTGATTGTGATTGCGTGATTGTGATTGCGTGATTGCGATTGCGTGATTGCGATTGCGTGATTGCGATTGCGTGATTGCGATTGCGTGATTGTGATTGCGTTATTGGGACTGCGTTATTGTGATTGCGTGATTGTGTTTGCGTGATTGTGAGTGCGAGATTGTGATTGCGTGATTGTGAGTGCGTGATTGTGATTGCGTGATTGTGATTGCGTGATTGTGATTGTGATTGTGTGATTATGATTGTGTGATTGTGATTGCGTGATTGTGATTGCGTGATTGTGATTGCGTGATTGTGATTGCGTGATTGTGATTGCGTGATTGTGATTGCGTGATTGTGATTGCGTGATTGTGATTGCGTGATTGTGATTGCGTGATTGTGATTGCGTGATTGTAATTGCGTGATTGTGATTGTGTCATTGCGATTGTGATTGTGATTGTGTGATAGTGATTGTGATTGTGATTGCGTAATTGTGATGGTGTTATTGTGATTGCGTTATTGTGATTCCGTTATTGGGACTGCGTTATTGTGATTGCGTGATTGTGATTGTGTGATTGTGATTGTATCATTGCGATTGTGATTGTGATTGTGTGATAGTGATTGTGATTGTGATTGCGTAATTGTGATTGTGTTATTGTGATTGCGTTATTGTGATTCCGTTATTGGGACTGCGTTATTGTGATTGCGTGATTGTGATTGTCTGATTGTGATTGCGTGATTGTGATTGCGTGATTGTGATTGCGTGATTGTGATTGCGGGATTGTGATTGCGTTATTGTGATTGCGTTATTGTGATTCCGTTATTGGGACTGAGTTATTGTGATTGCGTGACTGTGATTGTGTGACTGTGATTGCGTGATTGTGATTGCGTGATTGTGATTGCGTGATTGTGATTGCGTGATTGTGATTGCGTGATTGTGATTGCGTGATTGTGATTGCGTGATTGTGATTGCGTTATTGTGATTGCGTTATTGTGATTGCGTTATTGTGATTGCGTTATTGTGATTGCGTTATTGTGATTCCGTTATTGGGACTGCGTTATTGTGATTGCGTGACTGTGATTGCGTGACTGTGATTGCGTGACTGTGATTGCGTGACTGTGATTGCGTGACTGTGATTGCGTGATTGTGATTGCGTTATTGTGATTGCGTGATTGTGATTGCGTGATTGTGATTGCGTGACTGTGATTGCGTGATTGTGATTGCGTGATTGTGATTGCGGAATTGTGATTGCGTGACTGTGATTGCGTGACTGTGATTGCGTGACTGTGATTGCGTGACTGTGATTGCGTGATTGTGATTGCGTGATTGTGATTGCGGGATTGTGATTGTGTTATTGTGATTGCGTTATTGTGATTCCGTTATTGGGACTGCGTTATTGTGATTGCGTGACTGTGATTGTGTGATTGTGATTGCGTGATTGTGATTGCGTGATTGTAATTGCGTGATTGTGATTGCGTGATTGTGATTGCGTGATTGTGATTGCGTGATTGTGATTGCGTGATTGTGATTGCGTGATTGTGATTGCGTGATTGTGATTGCGTGACTGTGATTGCGTGATTGTGATTGCGTGATGGTGATTGCGTGATTGTGATTGCGTGATTGTGATTGCGTCATTGTGATTGCGTCATTGTGATTGCGTCATTGTGATTGCGTGATTGTGATTGCGTGATTGTGATTGCGTGATTGTGATTGCGTGATTGTGATTGCGTGATTGTGATTGCGTGATTGTGATTGCGTGATTGTGATTGCGTGATTGTGATTGCGTGATTGTGATTGCGTGATTGTGATTGCGTGATTGTGATTGCGTGATTGCGATTGCGTGATTGCGATTGCGTGATTGTGTTTGCGTGATTGTGATTGCGTTATTGGGACTGCGTTATTGTGATTGCGTGATTGTGTTTGCGTGATTGTGAGTGCGAGATTGTGATTGCGTGATTGTGAGTGCGTGCTTGTGATTGCGTGATTGTGATTGCGTGATTGTGATTGCGTGATTGTGATTGTGATTGTGTGATTATGATTGTGTGATTCTGATTGCGTGATTGTGATTGCATGATTGTGATTGCGTGATTGTGATTGCGTGATTGTGATTGCGTGATTGTGATTGCGTGATTGTGATTGCGTGATTGTGATTGCGTGATTGTGATTGCGTGATTGTGACTGCGTGATTGTGATTGCGTGATTGTGATTGCGTGATTGTGATTGCGTGATTGTGATTGCGTGATTGTGATTGTGTCATTGCGATTGTGATTGTGATTGTGTGATAGTGATTGTGATTGTGATTGCGTAATTGTGATGGTGTTATTGTGATTGCGTTATTGTGATTCCGTTATTGGGACTGCGTTATTGTGATTGCGTGATTGTGATTGTCTGATTGTGATTGCGTGATTGTGATTGCGTGATTGTGATTGCGTGATTGTGATTGCGTGATTGTGATTGCGTGATTGTGATTGCGTGATTGTGATTGCGTGATTGTGATTGCGTGATTGTGATTGCGTGATTGTGATTGCGTGAATTGTGATTGCGTGATTGTGATTGCGTGATTGTGATTGCGTGATTGTGATTGCGTGATTGTGATTGCCTGATTGTGATTGCGTGATTGTGATTGCGGGATTGTGATTGCGTGATTGTGATTGCGTGATTGTGATTGCGTGATTGTGATTGCGTGATTGCGATTGCGTGATTGCGATTGCGTGATTGCGATTGCGTGATTGCGATTGCGTGATTGTGATTGCGTTATTGGGACTGCGTTATTGTGATTGCGTGATTGTGTTTGCGTGATTGTGAGTGCGAGATTGTGATTGCGTGATTGTGAGTGCGTGATTGTGATTGCGTGATTGTGATTGCGTGATTGTGATTGTGATTGTGTGATTATGATTGTGTGATTGTGATTGCGTGATTGTGATTGCGTGATTGTGATTGCGTGATTGTGATTGCGTGATTGTGATTGCGTGATTGTGATTGCGTGATTGTGATTGCGTGATTGTGATTGCGTGATTGTGATTGCGTGATTGTGATTGCGTGATTGTAATTGCGTGATTGTGATTGCGTGATTGTGATTGTGTCATTGCGATTGTGATTGTGATTGTGTGATAGTGATTGTGATTGTGATTGCGTAATTGTGATGGTGTTATTGTGATTGCGTTATTGTGATTCCGTTATTGGGACTGCGTTATTGTGATTGCGTGATTGTGATTGTGTGATTGTGATTGTATCATTGCGATTGTGATTGTGATTGTGTGATAGTGATTGTGATTGTGATTGCGTAATTGTGATTGTGTTATTGTGATTGCGTTATTGTGATTCCGTTATTGGGACTGCGTTATTGTGATTGCGTGATTGTGATTGTCTGATTGTGATTGCGTGATTGTGATTGCGTGATTGTGATTGCGTGATTGTGATTGCGGGATTGTGATTGCGTTATTGTGATTGCGTTATTGTGATTCCGTTATTGGGACTGAGTTATTGTGATTGCGTGACTGTGATTGTGTGACTGTGATTGCGTGATTGTGATTGCGTGATTGTGATTGCGTGATTGTGATTGCGTGATTGTGATTGCGTGATTGTGATTGCGTGATTGTGATTGCGTTATTGTGATTGCGTTATTGTGATTGCGTTATTGTGATTGCGTTATTGTGATTGCGTTATTGTGATTGCGTTATTGTGATTCCGTTATTGGGACTGCGTTATTGTGATTGCGTGACTGTGATTGCGTGACTGTGATTGCGTGACTGTGATTGCGTGACTGTGATTGCGTGACTGTGATTGCGTGATTGTGATTGCGTTATTGTGATTGCGTGATTGTGATTGCGTGATTGTGATTGCGTGACTGTGATTGCGTGATTGTGATTGCGTGATTGTGATTGCGGAATTGTGATTGCGTGACTGTGATTGCGTGACTGTGATTGCGTGACTGTGATTGCGTGACTGTGATTGCGTGATTGTGATTGCGTGATTGTGATTGCGGGATTGTGATTGTGTTATTGTGATTGCGTTATTGTGATTCCGTTATTGGGACTGCGTTATTGTGATTGCGTGACTGTGATTGTGTGATTGTGATTGCGTGATTGTGATTGCGTGATTGTAATTGCGTGATTGTGATTGCGTGATTGTGATTGCGTGATTGTGATTGCGTGATTGTGATTGCGTGATTGTGATTGCGTGATTGTGATTGCGTGATTGTGATTGCGTGACTGTGATTGCGTGATTGTGATTGCGTGATGGTGATTGCGTGATTGTGATTGCGTGATTGTGATTGCGTCATTGTGATTGCGTCATTGTGATTGCGTCATTGTGATTGCGTGATTGTGATTGCGTGATTGTGATTGCGTGATTGTGATTGCGTGATTGTGATTGCGTGATTGTGATTGCGTGATTGTGATTGCGTGATTGTGATTGCGTGATTGTGATTGCGTGATTGTGATTGCGTGATTGTGATTGCGTGATTGTGATTGCGTGATTGCGATTGCGTGATTGCGATTGCGTGATTGTGTTTGCGTGATTGTGATTGCGTTATTGGGACTGCGTTATTGTGATTGCGTGATTGTGTTTGCGTGATTGTGAGTGCGAGATTGTGATTGCGTGATTGTGAGTGCGTGCTTGTGATTGCGTGATTGTGATTGCGTGATTGTGATTGCGTGATTGTGATTGTGATTGTGTGATTATGATTGTGTGATTCTGATTGCGTGATTGTGATTGCATGATTGTGATTGCGTGATTGTGATTGCGTGATTGTGATTGCGTGATTGTGATTGCGTGATTGTGATTGCGTGATTGTGATTGCGTGATTGTGATTGCGTGATTGTGACTGCGTGATTGTGATTGCGTGATTGTGATTGCGTGATTGTGATTGCGTGATTGTGATTGCGTGATTGTGATTGTGTCATTGCGATTGTGATTGTGATTGTGTGATAGTGATTGTGATTGTGATTGCGTAATTGTGATGGTGTTATTGTGATTGCGTTATTGTGATTCCGTTATTGGGACTGCGTTATTGTGATTGCGTGATTGTGATTGTCTGATTGTGATTGCGTGATTGTGATTGCGTGATTGTGATTGCGTGATTGTGATTGCGTGATTGTGATTGCGTGATTGTGATTGCGTGATTGTGATTGCGTGATTGTGATTGCGTGATTGTGATTGCGTGATTGTGATTGCGTGAATTGTGATTGCGTGATTGTGATTGCGTGATTGTGATTGCGTGATTGTGATTGCGTGATTGTGATTGCCTGATTGTGATTGCGTGATTGTGATTGCGGGATTGTGATTGCGTCATTGTGATTGCGTTATTGTGATTCCGTTATTGGGACTGCGTTATTGTGATTGCGTGATTGTGATTGCGTGATTGTGATTGCGTGATTGTGATTGCGTGATTGTGATTGCGTGATTGTGATTGCGTGATTGTGATTGCGTGATTGTGATTGCGTGATTGTGATTGCGTGATTGTGATTGCGGGATTGTGATTGTGTTATTGTGATTGCGTTATTGTGATTCCCTTATTGGGACTGCGTTATTGTGATTGCGTGACTGTGATTGTGTGATTGTAATTGCGTGATTGTGATTGCGTGATTGTGATTGCGTGATTGTGATTGCGTGATTGTGATTGCGTGATTGTGACTGCGTTATTGTGATTCCGTTATTGGGACTGCGTTATTGTGATTGCGTGACTGTGATTGCGTGATTGTGATTGCGTGATTGTGATTGCGTGATTGTGATTGCGTGATTGTGATTGCGTGATTGTGATTGCGTGATTGTGATTGCGTGATTGTGATTGCGTGATTGTGATTGCGTGATTGTGATTGCGTGATTGTGATTGCGTGATTGTGATTGCGTGATTGTGATTGCGTGATTGTGATTGCGTGATTGTGATTGCGTTATTGTGATTGCGTTATTGTGATTGCGTTATTGTGATTGCGTTATTGTGATTGCGTTATTGTGATTCCGTTATTGGGACTGCGTTATTGTGATTGCGTGACTGTGATTGCGTGACTGTGATTGCGTGACTGTGATTGCGTGACTGTGATTGCGTGACTGTGATTGCGTGACTGTGATTGCGTGACTGTGATTGCGTGATTGTGATTGCGTGATTGTGATTGCGTGATTGTGATTGCGTGATTGTGATTGCGTGATTGTGATTGTGTCACTGCGATTGTGATTGTGATTGTGATTGTGTGATAGTGATTGTGATTGTGATTGCGTGATTGTGATTGTGTTATTGTGATTGCGTTATTGTGATTCCGTTATTGGGACTGCGTTATTGTGATTGGGGGTTTGTGATTGCGTGATTGTGATTGCGTGATTGTGATTGCGTGATTGTGATTGCGTGATTGTGATTGTGTGATTGTGATTGTGTCTCTGCGATTGTGATTGTGATTGTGATTGTGTGATAGTGATTGTGATTGTGGTTGCGTCATTGTGACTGCGTGATTGTGATTGCGTGATTGTGATTGCGTGATTGTGATTGCGTGATTGTGATTGCGTGATTGTGATTGCGTGATTGTGATTGCGTGATTGTGATTGCGTGATTGTGATTGCGTGATTGTGATTGCGTGATTGTGATTGCGTGATTGTGATTGCGTGATTGTGATTGCGTGATTGTGATTGCGTGATTGTGATTGCGTGATTGTGATTGCGTGATTGTGATTGCGTGATTGTGATTGCGTGATTGTGATTGCGTGATTGTGATTGCGTGATTGTGATTGCGTGATTGTGATTGCGTGATTGTGATTGCGGGATTGTGATTGCGTTATTGTGACTGCGTTATTGTGATTCCGTTATTGGGACTGCGTTATTGTGATTGCGTGACTGTGATTGCGTGATTGTGATTGCGTGATTGTGATTGCGTGATTGTGATTGCGTGATTGTGATTGCGTGATTGTGATTGCGTGATTGTGATTGCGTGATTGTGATTGCGTGATTGTGATTGCGTGATTGTGATTGCGTGATTGTGATTGCGTGATTGTGATTGCGTGATTGTGATTGCGTGATTGTGATTGCGTGATTGTGATTGCGTGATTGTGATTGCGTTATTGTGATTGCGTTATTGTGATTGCGTTATTGTGATTGCGTTATTGTGATTCCGTTATTGGGACTGCGTTATTGTGATTGCGTGACTGTGATTGCGTGACTGTGATTGCGTGACTGTGATTGCGTGACTGTGATTGCGTGACTGTGATTGCGTGACTGTGATTGCGTGATTGTGATTGCGTGATTGTGATTGCGTGATTGTGATTGCGTGATTGTG
This sequence comes from Megachile rotundata, assembly GCF_050947335.1. Taxonomy (NCBI): domain Eukaryota; kingdom Metazoa; phylum Arthropoda; class Insecta; order Hymenoptera; family Megachilidae; genus Megachile; species Megachile rotundata. Next base: position 181,613 of record NW_027473402.1, read on the forward strand.
ATTGCGTGATTGTGATTGTGTCACTGCGATTGTGATTGTGATTGTGATTGTGTGATAGTGATTGTGATTGTGATTGCGTGATTGTGATTGTGTTATTGTGATTGCGTTATTGTGATTCCGTTATTGGGACTGCGTTATTGTGATAGCGTGATTGTGATTGCGTGATTGCGTTGGCGTGATTGTGATTGTGTGATTGTGATTGTGTCATTGCGATTGTGATTGTGATTGTGTGATAGTGATTGTGATTGTGATTGCGTAATTGTGATTGTGTTATTGTGATTGCGTTATTGTGATTCCGTTATTGGGACTGCGTTATTGTGATTGCGTGATTGTGATTGTCTGATTGTGATTGCGTGATTGTGATTGCGTGACTGTGATTGCGTGACTGTGATTGCGTGATTGTGATTGCGTGATTGTGATTGCGTGATTGTGATTGCGTGATTGCGATTGCGTGATTGTGATTGCGTGATTGTGATTGCGTGATTGTGATTGCGTGATTGTGATTGCGTGATTGTGATTGCGTAATTGTGATTGCGGGATTGTGATTGTGTTATTGTGATTGCGTTATTGTGATTCCGTTATTGGGACTGCGTTATTGTGATTGCGTGACTGTGATTGTGTGATTGTGATTGCGTGATTGTGATTGCGTGATTGTAATTGCGTGATTGTGATTGCGTGATTGTGATTGCGTGATTGTGATTGTGTGATTGTGATTGTGTCTCTGCGATTGTGATTGCGTGTTTGTGATTGCGTGATTGTGATTGCGTGATTGTGATTGCGTGATTGTGATTGCGTGACTGTGATTGCGTGACTGTGATTGCGTGATTGTGATTGCGTGATTGTGATTGCGTGATTGTGATTGCGTGATTGTGATTGCGTGATTGTGATTGCGTGATTGTGATTGCGTGATTGTGATTGCGTGATTGTGATTGCGTGATTGTGATTGCGTGATTGTGATTGCGTGATTGTGATTGCGGGATTGTGATTGTGTTATTGTGATTGCGTTATTGTGATTCCCTTATTGGGACTGCGTTATTGTGATTGCGTGACTGTGATTGCGTGATTGTGATTGCGTGATTGTGATTGCGTGATTGTGATTGCGTGATTGTGATTGCGTGATTGTGATTGCGTGATTGTGATTGCGTGATTGTGATTGCGTGATTGTGATTGCGTGATTGTGATTGCGTGATTGTGATTGCGGGATTGTGATTGTGTTATTGTGATTGCGTTATTGTGATTCCGTTATTGGGACTGCGTTATTGTGATTGCGTGACTGTGATTGTGTGATTGTGATTGCGTGATTGTGATTGCGTGATTGTAATTGCGTGATTGTGATTGCGTGATTGTGATTGCGTGATTGTGATTGTGTGATTGTGATTGTGTCTCTGCGATTGTGATTGCGTGTTTGTGATTGCGTGATTGTGATTGCGTGATTGTGATTGCGTGATTGTGATTGCGTGATTGTGATTGCGTGACTGTGATTGCGTGATTGTGATTGCGTGATTGTGATTGCGTGATTGTGATTGCGTGATTGTGATTGCGTGATTGTGATTGCGTGATTGTGATTGCGTGATTGTGATTGCGTGATTGTGATTGCGTTATTGTGATTGCGTTATTGTGATTGCGTTATTGTGATTGCGTTATTGTGATTGCGTTATTGTGATTCCGTTATTGGGACTGCGTTATTGTGATTGCGTGACTGTGATTGCGTGACTGTGATTGCGTGACTGTGATTGCGTGACTGTGATTGCGTGACTGTGATTGCGTGACTGTGATTGCGTGATTGTGATTGCGTGATTGTGATTGCGTGATTGTGATTGCGTGATTGTGATTGCGTGATTGTGATTGTGTCACTGCGATTGTGATTGTGATTGTGATTGTGTGATAGTGATTGTGATTGTGATTGCGTGATTGTGATTGTGTTATTGTGATTGCGTTATTGTGATTCCGTTATTGGGACTGCGTTATTGTGATAGCGTGATTGTGATTGCGTGATTGCGTTGGCGTGATTGTGATTGTGTGATTGTGATTGTGTCATTGCGATTGTGATTGTGATTGTGTGATAGTGATTGTGATTGTGATTGCGTAATTGTGATTGTGTTATTGTGATTGCGTTATTGTGATTCCGTTATTGGGACTGCGTTATTGTGATTGCGTGATTGTGATTGTCTGATTGTGATTGCGTGATTGTGATTGCGTGACTGTGATTGCGTGACTGTGATTGCGTGATTGTGATTGCGTGATTGTGATTGCGTGATTGTGATTGCGTGATTGTGATTGCGTGATTGTGATTGCGTGATTGTGATTGCGTGATTGTGATTGCGTGATTGTGATTGCGGGATTGTGATTGTGTCACTGCGATTGTGATTGTGATTGTGATTGTGTGATAGTGATTGTGATTGTGATTGCGTGATTGTGATTGCGTTATTGTGATTCCGTTATTGGGACTGCGTTATTGTGATTGCGTGATTGTGATTGCGTGATTGTGATTGCGTGATTGTGATTGCGTGATTGTGATTGCGTGATTGTGATTGCGTGATTGTGATTGCATGATTGTGATTGCGGGATTGTGATTGTGTTATTGTGATTGCGTTATTGTGATTCCCTTATTGGGACTGCGTTATTGTGATTGCGCGACTGTGATTGTGTGATTGTGATTGCGTGATTGTGATTGCGTGATTGTAATTGCGTGATTGTGATTGCGTGATTGTGATTGCGTGATTGTGATTGCGTGATTGTGATTGCGTGATTGTGATTGCGGGATTGTGATTGTGTCACTGCGATTGTGATTGTGATTGTGATTGTGTGATAGTGATTGTGATTGTGATTGCGTGATTGTGATTGCGTTATTGTGATTCCGTTATTGGGACTGCGTTATTGTGATTGCGTGATTGTGATTGCGTGATTGTGATTGCGTGATTGTGATTGCGTGATTGTGATTGCGTTATTGTGATTCCGTTATTGGGACTGCGTTATTGTGATTGCGTGATTGTGATTGCGTGATTGTGATTGCGTGATTCTGATTGCGTGACTGTGATTGCGTGATTGTGATTGCGTAATTGTGATTGCGTGATTGTGATTGCGTGATTGTGATTGCGTGATTGTGATTGCGTGATTGTGATTGCGTGATTGTGATTGCGTGATTGTGATTGCGTGATTGTGATTGCGAGATTGTGATTGTGTTATTGTGATTGCGTTATTGTGATTCCCTTATTGGGACTGCGTTATTGTGATTGCGTGACTGTGATTGTGTGATTGTGATTGCGTGATTGTGATTGCGTGATTGTAATTGCGTGATTGTGATTGCGTGATTGTGATTGCGTGATTGTGATTGCGTGATTGTGATTGCGTCATTGTGGTTGCGTCATTGTGACTGCGTGATTGTGATTGCGTGATTGTGATTGCGTGATTGTGATTGCGTCATTGTGATTGCGTCATTGTGGTTGCGTCATTGTGGTTGCGTCATTGTGGTTGCGTCATTGTGGTTGCGGTATTCTGATTGCGTGATTGTGCTTGCGCGATTGTGATTGCGCGATTGTGATTGCGTGATTGTGTTTGTGTGATTGTGATTGTGTCACTGCGATTGTGATTGTGATTGTGATTGTGTGATAGTGATTGTGATTGTGATTGCGTGACTGTGATTGTGTGATTGTGATTGCGTGATTGTGATTGCGTGATTGTAATTGCGTTATTGTGATTCCGTTATTGGGACTGCGTTATTGTGATTGCGTGATTGTGATGGCGTGATTGTGATTGCGTGACTGTGATTGCGTGATTGTGATTGCGTGATTGTGATTGCGTGATTGTGATTGCGTGATTGTGATTGCGTGATTGTGATTGCGTGATTGTGATTGCGTGATTGGGATTCCGTGATTGCGATTGCGTGATTGCGATTGCGTGATTGTGATTGCGTGATTGTGATTGCGTGATTGTGATTGCGTGATTGTGATTGCGTGATTGCGATTGCGTGATTGTGATTGCGTGATTGTGATTGCGTGATTGTGATTGCGTGATTGTGATTGCGTGATTGTGATTGCGTAATTGTGATTGCGGGATTGTGATTGTGCTATTGTGATTGCGTTATTGTGATTCCGTTATTGGGACTGCGTTATTGTGATTGCGTGACTGTGATTGTGTGATTGTGATTGCGTGATTGTGATTGCGTGATTGTAATTGCGTGATTGTGATTGCGTGATTGTGATTGCGTGATTGTGATTGTGTGATTGTGATTGTGTCTCTGCGATTGTGATTGCGTGTTTGTGATTGCGTGATTGTGATTGCGTGATTGTGATTGCGTGATTGTGATTGCGTGATTGTGATTGCGTGACTGTGATTGCGTGATTGTGATTGCGTGATTGTGATTGCGTGATTGTGATTGCGTGATTGTGATTGCGTGATTGTGATTGCGTGATTGTGATTGCGTGATTGTGATTGCGTGATTGTGATTGCGTGATTGTGATTGCGTGATTGTGATTGCGGGATTGTGATTGTGTTATTGTGATTGCGTTATTGTGATTCCCTTATTGGGACTGCGTTATTGTGATTGCGTGACTGTGATTGCGTGATTGTGATTGCGTGATTGTGATTGCGTGATTGTGATTGCGTGATTGTGATTGCGTGATTGTGATTGCGTGATTGTGATTGCGTGATTGTGATTGCGTGATTGTGATTGCGTGATTGTGATTGCGTGATTGTGATTGCGGGATTGTGATTGTGTTATTGTGATTGCGTTATTGTGATTCCGTTATTGGGACTGCGTTATTGTGATTGCGTGACTGTGATTGTGTGATTGTGATTGCGTGATTGTGATTGCGTGATTGTAATTGCGTGATTGTGATTGCGTGATTGTGATTGCGTGATTGTGATTGTGTGATTGTGATTGTGTCTCTGCGATTGTGATTGCGTGTTTGTGATTGCGTGATTGTGATTGCGTGATTGTGATTGCGTGATTGTGATTGCGTGATTGTGATTGCGTGACTGTGATTGCGTGATTGTGATTGCGTGATTGTGATTGCGTGATTGTGATTGCGTGATTGTGATTGCGTGATTGTGATTGCGTGATTGTGATTGCGTGATTGTGATTGCGTGATTGTGATTGCGTTATTGTGATTGCGTTATTGTGATTGCGTTATTGTGATTGCGTTATTGTGATTGCGTTATTGTGATTCCGTTATTGGGACTGCGTTATTGTGATTGCGTGACTGTGATTGCGTGACTGTGATTGCGTGACTGTGATTGCGTGACTGTGATTGCGTGACTGTGATTGCGTGACTGTGATTGCGTGATTGTGATTGCGTGATTGTGATTGCGTGATTGTGATTGCGTGATTGTGATTGCGTGATTGTGATTGTGTCACTGCGATTGTGATTGTGATTGTGATTGTGTGATAGTGATTGTGATTGTGATTGCGTGATTGTGATTGTGTTATTGTGATTGCGTTATTGTGATTCCGTTATTGGGACTGCGTTATTGTGATAGCGTGATTGTGATTGCGTGATTGCGTTGGCGTGATTGTGATTGTGTGATTGTGATTGTGTCATTGCGATTGTGATTGTGATTGTGTGATAGTGATTGTGATTGTGATTGCGTAATTGTGATTGTGTTATTGTGATTGCGTTATTGTGATTCCGTTATTGGGACTGCGTTATTGTGATTGCGTGATTGTGATTGTCTGATTGTGATTGCGTGATTGTGATTGCGTGACTGTGATTGCGTGACTGTGATTGCGTGATTGTGATTGCGTGATTGTGATTGCGTGATTGTGATTGCGTGATTGTGATTGCGTGATTGTGATTGCGTGATTGTGATTGCGTGATTGTGATTGCGTGATTGTGATTGCGGGATTGTGATTGTGTCACTGCGATTGTGATTGTGATTGTGATTGTGTGATAGTGATTGTGATTGTGATTGCGTGATTGTGATTGCGTTATTGTGATTCCGTTATTGGGACTGCGTTATTGTGATTGCGTGATTGTGATTGCGTGATTGTGATTGCGTGATTGTGATTGCGTGATTGTGATTGCGTGATTGTGATTGCGTGATTGTGATTGCGTGATTGTGATTGCGGGATTGTGATTGTGTTATTGTGATTGCGTTATTGTGATTCCCTTATTGGGACTGCGTTATTGTGATTGCGCGACTGTGATTGTGTGATTGTGATTGCGTGATTGTGATTGCGTGATTGTAATTGCGTGATTGTGATTGCGTGATTGTGATTGCGTGATTGTGATTGCGTGATTGTGATTGCGTGATTGTGATTGCGGGATTGTGATTGTGTCACTGCGATTGTGATTGTGATTGTGATTGTGTGATAGTGATTGTGATTGTGATTGCGTGATTGTGATTGCGTTATTGTGATTCCGTTATTGGGACTGCGTTATTGTGATTGCGTGATTGTGATTGCGTGATTGTGATTGCGTGATTGTGATTGCGTGATTGTGATTGCGTTATTGTGATTCCGTTATTGGGACTGCGTTATTGTGATTGCGTGATTGTGATTGCGTGATTGTGATTGCGTGATTCTGATTGCGTGACTGTGATTGCGTGATTGTGATTGCGTAATTGTGATTGCGTGATTGTGATTGCGTGATTGTGATTGCGTGATTGTGATTGCGTGATTGTGATTGCGTGATTGTGATTGCGTGATTGTGATTGCGTGATTGTGATTGCGGGATTGTGATTGTGTTATTGTGATTGCGTTATTGTGATTCCCTTATTGGGACTGCGTTATTGTGATTGCGTGACTGTGATTGTGTGATTGTGATTGCGTGATTGTGATTGCGTGATTGTAATTGCGTGATTGTGATTGCGTGATTGTGATTGCGTGATTGTGATTGCGTGATTGTGATTGCGTCATTGTGGTTGCGTCATTGTGACTGCGTGATTGTGATTGCGTGATTGTGATTGCGTGATTGTGATTGCGTCATTGTGATTGCGTCATTGTGGTTGCGTCATTGTGGTTGCGTCATTGTGGTTGCGTCATTGTGGTTGCGGTATTCTGATTGCGTGATTGTGCTTGCGCGATTGTGATTGCGCGATTGTGATTGCGTGATTGTGTTTGTGTGATTGTGATTGTGTCACTGCGATTGTGATTGTGATTGTGATTGTGTGATAGTGATTGTGATTGTGATTGCGTGACTGTGATTGTGTGATTGTGATTGCGTGATTGTGATTGCGTGATTGTAATTGCGTTATTGTGATTCCGTTATTGGGACTGCGTTATTGTGATTGCGTGATTGTGATGGCGTGATTGTGATTGCGTGACTGTGATTGCGTGATTGTGATTGCGTGATTGTGATTGCGTGATTGTGATTGCGTGATTGTGATTGCGTGATTGTGATTGCGTGATTGTGATTGCGTGATTGGGATTCCGTGATTGCGATTGCGTGATTGCGATTGCGTGATTGTGATTGCGTGATTGTGATTGCGTTATTGGGACTGCGTTATTGTGATTGCGTGATTGTGTTTGCGTGATTGTGAGTGCGAGATTGTGATTGCGTGATTGTGAGTGCGTGATTGTGATTGCGTGACTGTGATTGCGTGATTGTGATCGCGTGATTGTGATTGCGTGATTGTGATTGCGTGATTGTGATTGCGTGATTGTGATTGCGTGATTGTGATTGCGTGATTGTGATTGCGTGATTGTGATTGCGTGATTGTGATTGCGTGATTGTGATTGCGTGATTGTGATTGCGTGATTGTGATTCCGTTATTGGGACTGCGTTATTGTGATTGCGTGATTGTGATTGCGTGATTGTGATTGCGTGATTGTGATTGCGTGATTGTGATTGCGTGATTGTGATTGCGTGATTGTGATTGCGTGATTGTGATTGCGTGATTGTGATTGCGTGATTGTGATTGCGTGATTGTGATTGCGTGATTGTGATTGCGTGATTGTGATTGCGTGATTGTGATTGCGTGATTGTGATTGCGGGATTGTGATTGCGTTATTGTGATTGCGTTATTGTGATTCCGTTATTGGGACTGCGTTATTGTGATTGCGTGACTGTGATTGCGTGATTGTGATTGCGTGATTGTGATTGCGTGATTGTGATTGCGTGATTGTGATTGCGTGATTGTGATTGCGTGATTGTGATTGCGTGATTGTGATTGCGTGATTGTGATTGCGTGATTGTGATTGTGTCATTGCGATTGTGATTGTGATTGTGTGATAGTGATTGTGATTGTGATTGCGTAATTGTGATTGTGTTATTGTGATTGCGTTATTGTGATTCCGTTATTGGGACTGCGTTATTGTGATTGCGTGATTGTGATTGTCTGATTGTGATTGCGTGATTGTGATTGCGTGATTGTGATTGCGTGATTGTGATTGCGTGATTGTGATTGCGTGATTGTGATTGCGTGAATTGTGATTGCGTGATTGTGATTGCGTGATTGTGACTGCGTGATTGTGATTGCGTGATTGTGATTGCGTGATTGTGATTGCGTGATTGTGATTGCGTGATTGTGATTGCGTGATTGTGATTGCGGGATTGTGATTGTGTTATTGTGATTGCGTTATTGTGATTCCGTTATTGGGACTGCGTTATTGTGATTGCGTGACAGTGATTGCGTGATTGTGATTGCGTGATTGTGATTGCGTGATTGTAATTGCGTTATTGTGATTCCGTTATTGGGACTGCGTTATTGTGATTGCGTGATTGTGATTGCGTGATTGTGATTGCGGGATTGTGATTGCGTTATTGTGATTGCGTTATTGTGATTGCGTTATTGTGATTCCGTTATTGGGACTGCGTTATTGTGATTGCGTGACTGTGATTGCGTGACTGTGATTGCGTGACTGTGATTGCGTGATTCTGATTGCGTGACTGTGATTGCGTGATTGTGATTGCGTGATTGTGATTGCGTGATTGTGATTGCGTTATTGTGATTCCGTTATTGGGACTGCGTTATTGTGACTGCGTTATTGTGATTCCGTTATTGGGACTGCGTTATTGTGATTGCGTGACTGTGATTGCGTGATTGTGATTGCGTGATTGTGATTGCGTGATTGTGATTGCGTGATTGTGATTGCGTGATTGTGATTGCGGGATTGTGATTGTGTTATTGTGATTGCGTTATTGTGATTCCGTTATTGGGACTGCGTTATTGTGATTGCGTGACTGTGATTGTGTGATTGTGATTGCGTGATTGTGATTGCGTGATTGTGATTGCGTGATTGTGATTGTGTTATTGTGATTGTGTGACTGTGATTGTGTGATTATGATTGTGTGATAGTGATTGTGTGATTGTGATTGTGTGATTGTGATTGTGTGATTGTGATTGTGTGATTGTGATTGTGTGATTGTGATTGCGTGATTGTGATTGCGTGATTGTGATTGCGCTATTGTGATTGCGCTATTGGTATTGCGTGATTGTGATTGTGTGATTGTGATTGTGTGATTGTGGTTGGGTGATTGTGATTGCGTGACTGTGATTGCGTGATTGTGATTGCGTGATCGTGATTGCGTGATTGTGATTGCGTGATTGTGATTGCGCTATTGTGATTGAGTGATTGTGATTGTGTGATTGTGATTGTGTGACTGTGATTGTGTGATTGTGATTGTGATTGCGTGATTGTGAGTGCGTGATTGTGATTGCGTGATTGTGATTGCGTGATTGTGATTGCGTGATTGTGATTGTGATTGTGTGATTATGATTGTCTGATTGTGATTGCGTGATCGTGATTGCGTGATTGTGATTGCGTGATTGTGATTGCGTGATTGTGATTGCGTGATTGTGATTGCGTGATTGTGATTGCGTGATTGTGATTGCGTGATTGTGATTGTGTGATTGTGATTGTGTCATTGCGATTGTGATTGTGATTGTGTGATAGTGATTGTGATTGTGATTGCGTAATTGTGATTGTGTTATTGTGATTGCGTTATTGTGATTCCGTTATTGGGACTGCGTTATTGTGATTGCGTGATTGTGATTGTCTGATTGTGATTGCGTGATTGTGATTGCGTGATTGTGATTGCGTGATTGTGATTGCGTGATTGTGATTGCGTGATTGTGATTGCGTGATTGTGATTGCGTGATTGTGATTGCGTGATTGTGATTGCGTGATTGTGATTGCGTGATTGTGATTGCGTGATTGTGATTGCGTGATTGTGATTGCGTGATTGTGATTGCGTGATTGTGATTGCGTGATTGTGATTGCGTGATTGTGATTGCGTGATTGTGATTGCGTGATTGTGATTGCGGGATTGTGATTACGGTATTGTGATTGCGTTATTGTGATTCCGTTATTGGGACTGCGTTATTGTGATTGCGTGACTGTGATTGCGTGATTGTGATTGCGTGATTGTGATTGCGTGATTGTGATTGCGTGATTGTGATTGCGGGATTGTGATTGTGTTATTGTGATTGCGTTATTGTGATTCCGTTATTGGGACTGCGTTATTGTGATTGCGTGACTGTGATTGTGTGATTGTGATTGCGTGATTGTGATTGCGTGATTGTAATTGCGTTATTGTGATTCCGTTATTGGGACTGCGTTATTGTGATTGCGTGATTGTGATTGCGTGATTGTGATTGCGTGACTGTGATTGCGTGATTGTGATTGCGTGATTGTGATTGCGTGATTGTGATTGCGTGATTGTGATTGCGTGATTGTGATTGCGTGATTGTGATTGCGTGATTGGGATTCCGTGATTGCGATTGCGTGATTGCGATTGCGTGATTGTGATTGCGTGATTGTGATTGCGTTATTGGGACTGCGTTATTGTGATTGCGTGATTGTGTTTGCGTGATTGTGAGTGCGAGATTGTGATTGCGTGATTGTGAGTGCGTGATTGTGATTGCGTGACTGTGATTGCGTGATTGTGATCGCGTGATTGTGATTGCGTGATTGTGATTGCGTGATTGTGATTGCGTGATTGTGATTGCGTGATTGTGATTGCGTGATTGTGATTGCGTGATTGTGATTGCGTGAATTGTGATTGCGTGATTGTGATTGCGTGATTGTGATTGCGTGATTGTGATTGCGTGATTGTGATTGCGTGATTGTGATTGCGTGATTGTGATTGCGTGATTGTGATTGCGTGATTGTGATTGCGGGATTGTGATTGTGTTATTGTGATTGCGTTATTGTGATTCCGTTATTGGGACTGCGTTATTGTGATTGCGTGACAGTGATTGCGTGATTGTGATTGCGTGATTGTGATTGCGTGATTGTAATTGCGTTATTGTGATTCCGTTATTGGGACTGCGTTATTGTGATTGCGTGATTGTGATTGCGTGATTGTGATTGCGGGATTGTGATTGCGTTATTGTGATTGCGTTATTGTGATTGCGTTATTGTGATTCCGTTATTGGGACTGCGTTATTGTGATTGCGTGACTGTGATTGCGTGACTGTGATTGCGTGACTGTGATTGCGTGATTCTGATTGCGTGACTGTGATTGCGTGATTGTGATTGCGTGATTGTGATTGCGTGATTGTGATTGCGTTATTGTGATTCCGTTATTGGGACTGCGTTATTGTGACTGCGTTATTGTGATTGCGTGATTGTGATTGCGTGATTGTGATTGCGTGACTGTGATTGCGTGATTGTGATTGCGTGATTGTGATTGCGTGATTGTGATTGCGTGATTGTGATTGCGTGATTGTGATTGCGTGATTGGGATTCCGTGATTGCGATTGCGTGATTGCGATTGCGTGATTGTGATTGCGTGATTGTGATTGCGTTATTGGGACTGCGTTATTGTGATTGCGTGATTGTGTTTGCGTGATTGTGAGTGCGAGATTGTGATTGCGTGATTGTGAGTGCGTGATTGTGATTGCGTGATTGTGATTGCGTGATTGTGATTGCGTGATTGTGATTGTGATTGTGTGATTATGATTGTCTGATTGTGATTGCGTGATCGTGATTGCGTGATCGTGATTGCGTGATTGTGATTGCGTGATTGTGATTGCGTGATTGTGATTGCGTGATTGTGATTGCGTGATTGTGATTGCGTGATTGTGATTGTGTGATTGTGATTGTGTCATTGCGATTGTGATTGTGATTGTGTGATAGTGATTGTGATTGTGATTGCGTAATTGTGATTGTGTTATTGTGATTGCGTTATTGTGATTCCGTTATTGGGACTGCGTTATTGTGATTGCGTGATTGTGATTGTCTGATTGTGATTGCGTGATTGTGATTGCGTGATTGTGATTGCGTGATTGTGATTGCGTGATTGTGATTGCGTGATTGTGATTGCGTGATTGTGATTGCGTGATTGTGATTGCGTGAATTGTGATTGCGTGATTGTGATTGCGTGATTGTGATTGCGTGATTGTGATTGCGTGATTGTGATTGCGTGATTGTGATTGCGGGATTGTGATTGCGTTATTGTGATTGCGTTATTGTGATTGCGTTATTGTGATTCCGTTATTGGGACTGCGTTATTGTGATTGCGTGACTGTGATTGCGTGACTGTGATTGCGTGACTGTGATTGCGTGACTGTGATTGCGTGACTGTGATTGCGTGACTGTGATTGCGTGACTGTGATTGCGTGACTGTGATTGCGTGATTGTGATTGCGTGATTGTGATTGCGTGATTGTGATTGCGTGATTGTGATTGCGTGATTGTGATTGCGTGATTGTGATTGCGTGATTGTGATTGCGTGATTGTGATTGCGTGATTGTGATTGTGTCACTGCGATTGTGATTGTGATTGTGATTGTGTGATAGTGATTGTGATTGTGATTGCGTGATTGTGATTGTGTCATTGTGATTGCGTTATTGTGATTCCGTTATTGGGACTGCGTTATTGTGATTGCGTGATTGTGATTGCGTGATTGTGATTGCGTGATTGTGATTGTGTGATTGTGATTGTGTCATTGCGATTGTGATTGTGATTGTGTGATAGTGATTGTGATTGGGATTGCGTAATTGTGATTGTGTTATTGTGATTGCGTTATTGTGATTCCGTTATTGGGACTGCGTTATTGTGATTGCGTGATTGTGATTGTCTGATTGTGATTGCGTGATTGTGATTGCGTGATTGTGATTGCGTGATTGCGATTGCGTGATTGTGATTGCGTGATTGTGATTGCGGGATTGTGATTGCGTTATTGTGATTGCGTTATTGTGATTCCGTTATTGGGACTGCGTTATTGTGATTGCGTGACTGTGATTGCGTGACTGTGATTGCGTGACTGTGATTGCGTGACTGTGATTGCGTGACTGTGATTGCGTGACTGTGATTGCGTGACTGTGATTGCGTGACTGTGATTGCGTGACTGTGATTGCGTGATTGTGATTGCGTGATTGTGGTTGCGTGATTGTGATTGCGTGATTGTGATTGTGTCACTGCGATTGTGATTGTGATTGTGATTGTGTGATAGTGATTGTGATTGTGATTGCGTGATTGTGATTGTGTTATTGTGATTGCGTTATTGTGATTCCGTTATTGGGACTGCGTTATTGTGATTGCGTGATTGTGATTGCGTGATTGTGATTGCGTGATTGTGATTGCGTGACTGTGATTGCGTGATTGTGATTGCGTGATTGTGATTGCGTGATTGTGATTGCGTGATTGTGATTGCATGATTGTGATTGCGTGATTGTGATTGCGTGATTGTGATTGCGTGGTTGTGACTGCGTGATTGTGATTGCGTGATTGTGATTGCGGGATTGTGATTGTGTCATTGTGATTGCGTTATTGTGATTCCGTTATTGGGACTGCGTTATTGTGATTGCGTGACTGTGATTGTGTGATTGTGATTGCGTGATTGTGATTGCGTGATTGTAAATGCGTGATTGTGATTGCGTGATTGTGATTGCGTGATTGTGATTGTGTGATTGTGATTGTGTCTCTGCGATTGTGATTGCGTGTTTGTGATTGCGTGGTTGTGATTGCGTGATTGTGATTGCGTGATTGTGATTGCGTGATTGTGATTGCGTGATTGTGATTGCGTGATTGTGATTGCGTGATTGTGATTGCGTGATTGTGATTGCGTGATTGTGATTGCGTGATTGTGATTGCGTGATTGTGATTGCGTGATTGTGATTGCGTGATTGTGATTGTGTGATTGTGATTGTGTCTCTGCGATTGTGATTGTGATTGTGATTGTGTGATAGTGATAGTGATTGTGGTTGCGTCATTGTGACTGCGTGATTGTGATTGCGTGATTGTGATTGCGTGATTGTGATTGCGTGATTGTGATTGCGTGACTGTGATTGCGTGACTGTGATTGCGTGATTGTGATTGCGTGATTGTGATTGCGTGATTGTGATTGCGTGATTGTGATTATGTGATTGTGATTGCGTGATTGTGATTGCGTGATTGTGATTGCGTGACTGTGATTGCGTTATTGTGATTGCGTGATTGTAATTGCGTGACTGTGATTGCGTGACTGTGATTGCGTGACTGTGATTGCGTGACTGTGATTGCGTGATTGTGATTGCGTGATTGTGATTGCGTGATTGTGATTGCGTCATCGTGATTGCGTGATCGTGATTGCGTGATCGTGATTGCGTGATCGTGATTGCGTGATGGTGATTGCGGGATTGTGATTGCGTTATTGTGATTGCGTTATTGTGATTCCGTTATTGGGACTGCGTTATTGTGATTGCGTGATTGTGATTGTGATTGCGTGATTGTGATTGCGTGATTGTGATTGCGTGATTGTGATTGCGTGATTGTGATTGCGTCATCGTGATTGCGTGATCGTGATTGCGTGATTGTGATTGCGTGACTGTGATTGCGTGACTGTGATTGCGTGACTGTGATTGCGTGACTGTGATTGCGTGATTGTGATTGCGTGATTGTGATTGCGTGATTGTGATTGCGTGATTGTGATTGCGTGATTGTGATTGCGTGATTGTGATTGCGTGATTGTGATTGCGTGATTGTGATTGCGTGATTGTGATTGCGTGATTGTGATTGCGTGATTGTGATTGTGTGATTGTGATTGTGTCATTGCGATTGTGATTGTGATTGTGTGATAGTGATTGTGATTGTGATCGCGTAATTGTGATTGTGTTATTGTGATTGCGTTATTGTGATTCCGTTATTGGGACTGCGTTATTGTGATTGCGTGATTGTGATTGTCTGATTGTGATTGCGTGATTGTGATTGCGTGATTGTGATTGCGTGATTGTGATTGCGTGATTGTGATTGCGTGATTGTGATTGCGTGATTGTGATTGCGTGAATTGTGATTGCGTGATTGTGATTGCGTGATTGTGATTGCGTGATTGTGATTGCGTGATTGTGATTGCGTGATTGTGATTGCGTGATTGTGATTGCGGGATCGTGATTGCGTTATTGTGATTGCGTTATTGTGATTGCGTTATTGTGATTCCGTTATTGGGACTGCGTTATTGTGATTGCGTGACTGTGATTGCGTGACTGTGATTGCGTGACTGTGATTGCGTGACTGTGATTGCGTGACTGTGATTGCGTGACTGTGATTGCGTGACTGTGATTGCGTGACTGTGATTGCGTGATTGTGATTGCGTGATTGTGATTGCGTGATTGTGATTGCGTGATTGTGATTGCGTGATTGTGATTGCGTGATTGTGATTGCGTGATTGTGATTGTGTCACTGCGATTGTGATTGTGATTGTGATTGTGTGATAGTGATTGTGATTGTGATTGCGTGATTGTGATTGTGTTATTGTGATTGCGTTATTGTGATTCCGTTATTGGGACTGCGTTATTGTGATCGCGTGATTGTGATTGCGTGATTGTGATTGCGTGATTGTGATTGTGTGATTGTGATTGTGTCATTGCGATTGTGATTGTGATTGTGTGATAGTGATTGTGATTGGGATTGCGTAATTGTGATTGTGTTATTGTGATTGCGTTATTGTGATTCCGTTATTGGGACTGCGTTATTGTGATTGCGTGATTGTGATTGTCTGATTGTGATTGCGTGATTGTGATTGCGTGATTGTGATTGCGTGATTGCGATTGCGTGATTGTGATTGCGTGATTGTGATTGCGGGATTGTGATTGCGTTATTGTGATTGCGTTATTGTGATTCCGTTATTGGGACTGCGTTATTGTGATTGCGTGACTGTGATTGCGTGACTGTGATTGCGTGACTGTGATTGCGTGACTGTGATTGCGTGACTGTGATTGCGTGACTGTGATTGCGTGACTGTGATTGCGTGACTGTGATTGCGTGACTGTGATTGCGTGATTGTGATTGCGTGATTGTGATTGTGTCACTGCGATTGTGATTGTGATTGTGATTGTGATTGTGTGATAGTGATTGTGATTGTGATTGCGTGATTGTGATTGTGTTATTGTGATTGCGTTATTGTGATTCCGTTATTGGGACTGCGTTATTGTGATTGCGTGATTGTGATTGCGTGATTGTGATTGCGTGATTGTGATTGCGTGACTGTGATTGCGTGATTGTGATTGCGTGATTGTGATTGCGTGATTGTGATTGCATGATTGTGATTGCGTGATTGTGATTGCGTGATTGTGATTGCGTGGTTGTGACTGCGTGATTGTGATTGCGTGATTGTGATTGCGGAATTGTGATTGTGTCATTGTGATTGCGTTATTGTGATTCCGTTATTGGGACTGCGTTATTGTGATTGCGTGACTGTGATTGTGTGATTGTGATTGCGTGATTGTGATTGCGTGATTGTAATTGCGTGATTGTGATTGCGTGATTGTGATTGCGTGATTGTGATTGTGTGATTGTGATTGTGTCTCTGCGATTGTGATTGCGTGTTTGTGATTGCGTGGTTGTGATTGCGTGATTGTGATTGCGTGATTGTGATTGCGTGATTGTGATTGCGTGATTGTGATTGCGTGATTGTGATTGCGTGATTGTGATTGCGTGATTGTGATTGCGTGATTGTGATTGCGTGATTGTGATTGCGTGATTGTGATTGCGTGATTGTGATTGTGTGATTGTGATTGTGTCTCTGCGATTGTGATTGTGATTGTGATTGTGTGATAGTGATTGTGATTGTGGTTGCGTCATTGTGACTGCGTGATTGTGATTGCGTGATTGTGATTGCGTGATTGTGATTGCGTGATTGTGATTGCGTGACTGTGATTGCGTGACTGTGATTGCGTGATTGTGATTGCGTGATTGTGATTGCGTGATTGTGATTGCGTGATTGTGATTATGTGATTGTGATTGCGTGATTGTGATTGCGTGATTGTGATTGCGTGATTGTGATTGCGTGATTGTGATTGCGTGATTGTGATTGCGTGATTGTGATTGCGTGATTGTGATTGCGTGATCGCGATAGCGTTCTTGCGATTGCGTGATTCTGATTGCGTGATTGTGATTGCGTGATTGTGATTGCGTGATTGTGATTGCGTGATTGTGATTGCGTGATTGTGATTGCGTGATTGTGATTGCGTGATTGTGATTGCGTGATTGTGATTGTATGATTCTGATTGCGTGATTGTGATTGTGTGATTGTGGTTGCGTTATTGTGATTGCGTGATTGTGATTGCGTGATTGTGATTGCGTGATTGTGATTGCGTGATTGTGATTGTGTGATTGTGATTGTGTCATTGCGATTGTGATTGTGATTGTGATTGTGATTGTGTGATAGTGATTGTGATTGTGATTGCGTAATTGTGATTGTGTTATTGTGATTGCGTTATTGTGATTCCGTTATTGGGACTGCGTTATTGTGATTGCGTGATTGTGGTTGTGTGATTGTGATTGCGTGATTGTGATTGTTTGATTGTGATTGTGTGATTGTGATTGTGCGATTGTGATTGTGTGATTTTGATTGTGTGATTGTGATTGTGTGATTGTGATTGTGTGATTGTGATTGTGTGATTGTGATTGTGTGATTGTGATTGTGTGATTGTGATTGTGTGATTGTGATTGTGTGATTGTGATTGTGTGATTGTGATTGTGTGATTGTGATTGTGATTGTGATTGTGATTGAGTGATAGTGATTGTGATTGTGATTGCGTGATAGTGCTTGCGTGATTGAGATTGCGTGATTGTGATTGCGTCATTGTGATTGCGTCATTGTGATTGCGTGATTCTGATTGCGTGATTGTGCTTGCGCGATTGTGATTGCGCGATTGTGATTGCGTGATTGTGTTTGTGTGATTGTGATTGTGTCACTGCGATTGTGATTGTGATTGTGATTGTGTGATAGTGATTGTGATTGTGATTGCGTGATTGTGATTGCGTGACTGTGATTGCGTGATTGTGATTGCGTGATTGTGATTGCGTGATTGTGATTGCGTGATTGTGATTGCGTGATTGTGATTGCGTGATTGTGATTGCGTGATTGTGATTGCGTCATGGTGATTACGTCATTGTGATTGCGTGATTGTGATTGCGTGATTGTGATTGCGTGATTGTGATTGCGTGATTGTGATTGCGTGATTGTGATTGCGTGATTGTGATTGCGTGATTGTGATTGCGTGATTGTGATTGCGTGATTGTGATTGCGTGATTGTGATTGCGTGATTGTGATTGCGGGATTTTGATTGTGTTATTGTGATTCCCTTATTGGGACTGCGTTATTGTGATTGCGTGATTGTGATTCCGTGATTGTGATTGCGTGATTGGGATTCCGTGATTGCGATTGCGTGATTGCGATTGCGTGATTGTGATTGCGTGATTGTGATTGCGTTATTGGGACTGCGTTATTGTGATTGCGTGATTGTGTTTGCGTGATTGTGAGTGCGAGATTGTGATTGCGTGATTGTGAGTGCGTGATTGTGATTGCGTGATTGTGATTGCGTGATTGTGATTGCGTGATTGTGATTGTGATTGTGTGATTATGATTGTGTGATTGTGATTGCGTGATCGTGGTTGCGTGATTGTGATTGCGTGATTGTGATTGCGTGATTGTGATTGCGTGATTGTGATTGCGTGATTGTGATTGCGTGATTGTGATTGCGTGATTGTGATTGTGTGATTGTGATTGTGTCATTGCGATTGTGATTGTGATTGTGTGGTAGTGATTGTGATTGTGATTGCGTAATTGTGATTGTGTTATTGTGATTGCGTTATTGTGATTCCGTTATTGGGACTGCGTTATTGTGATTGCGTGATTGTGATTGTCTGATTGTGATTGCGTGATTGTGATTGCGTGATTGTGATTGCGTGATTGTGATTGCGTGATTGTGATTGCGTGATTGTGATTGCGTGATTGTGATTGCGTGAATTGTGATTGCGTGATTGTGATTGCGTGATTGTGATTGCGTGACTGTGATTGCGTGACTGTGATTGCGTGACTGTGATTGCGTGACTGTGATTGCGTGATTGTGATTGCGTGATTGTGATTGCGTGATTGTGATTGCGTGATTGTGATTGCGTGATTGTGATTGTGTCATTGCGATTGTGATTGTGATTGTGTGATAGTGATTGTGATTGGGATTGCGTAATTGTGATTGTGTTATGGTGATTGCGTTATTGTGATTCCGTTATTGGGACTGCGTTATTGTGATTGCGTGATTGTGACTGTCTGATTGTGATTGCGTGATTGTGATTGCGTGATTGTGATTGCGTGATTGCGATTGCGTGATTGTGATTGCGTGATTGTGATTGCGGGATTGTGATTGCGTTATTGTAATTGCGTTATTGTGATTCCGTTATTGGGACTGCGTTATTGTGATTGCGTGACTGTGATTGCGTGACTGTGATTGCGTGACTGTGATTGCGTGACTGTGATTGCGTGACTGTGATTGCGTGACTGTGATTGCGTGACTGTGATTGCGTGATTGTGATTGCGTGATTGTGATTGCGTGATTGTGATTGCGTGATTGTGATTGTGTCACTGCGATTGTGATTGTGATTGTGATTGTGTGATAGTGATTGTGATTGTGATTGCGTGATTGTGATTGTGTTATTGTGATTGCGTTATTGTGATTCCGTTATTGGGACTGCGTTATTGTGATTGCGTGATTGTGATTGCGTGATTGTGAATGCGTGATTGTGATTGCGTGACTGTGATTGCGTGATTGTGATTGCGTGATTGTGATTGCGTGATTGTGATTGCGTGATTGTGATTGCATGATTGTGATTGCGTGATTGTGATTGCGTGATTGTGATTGCGTGATTGTGATTGCGTGGTTGTGACTGCGTGATTGTGATTGCGTGATTGTGATTGCGGGATTGTGATTGTGTCATTGTGATTGCGTTATTGTGATTCCGTTATTGGGACTGCGTTATTGTGATTGCGTGACTGTGATTGCGTGACTGTGATTGCGTGACTGTGATTGCGTGACTGTGATTGCGTGACTGTGATTGCGTGATTGTGATTGCGTGATTGTGATTGCGTGATTGTGATTGCGTGATTGTGATTGTGTCACTGCGATTGTGATTGTGATTGTGATTGTGTGATAGTGATTGTGATTGTGATTGCGTGATTGTGATTGTGTTATTGTGATTGCGTTATTGTGATTCCGTTATTGGGACTGCGTTATTGTGATTGCGTGATTGTGATTGCGTGATTGTGAATGCGTGATTGTGATTGCGTGACTGTGATTGCGTGATTGTGATTGCGTGATTGTGATTGCGTGATTGTGATTGCGTGATTGTGATTGCATGATTGTGATTGCGTGATTGTGATTGCGTGATTGTGATTGCGTGATTGTGATTGCGTGGTTGTGACTGCGTGATTGTGATTGCGTGATTGTGATTGCGGGATTGTGATTGTGTCATTGTGATTGCGTTATTGTGATTCCGTTATTGGGACTGCGTTATTGTGATTGCGTGACTGTGATTGTGTGATTGTGATTGCGTGATTGTGATTGCGTGATTGTAATTGCGTGATTGTGATTGCGTGATTGTGATTGCGTGATTGTGGTTGCGTCATTGTGGTTACGTCATTGTGACTGCGTCATTGTGATTGCGTCATCGTGATTGCGTGATCGTGATTGCGTGATCGTGATTGCGTGATCGTGATTGCGTGATGGTGATTGCGGGATTGTGATTGCGTTATTGTGATTGCGTTATTGGGACTGCGTTATTGTGATTGCGTGATTGTGATTGCGTGATTGTGATTGCGTGATTGTGATTGCGTGATTGTGATTGCGTGATTGTGATTGCGTGATTGTGATTGCGTGATTGTGATTGCGTGATTGTGATTGCGTGACTGTGATTGCGTGACTGTGATTGCGTGATTGTGATTGCGTGATTGTGATTGCGTGATTGTGATTGCGTGATTGTGATTGCGTGATTGTGATTGCGTGATTGTGATTGCGTGATTGTGATTGCGTGATTGTGATTGCGTGATTGTGATTGTGTGATTCTGATTGCGTGATTGTGATTATGTGATTGTGGTTGCGTTATTGTGATTGCGTTACTGTGGTTGAGTGATTGTGAATGCGTGATTGTGATTGCGTGATTGTGATTGCGTGATTGTGATTGCGTGATTGTGATTGCGTGATTGTGATTGTGTGATTGTGATTGTGTCATTGTGATTGTGATTGTGATTGTGATTGAGTGATAGTGATTGTGATTGTGATTGCGTGATTGTGCTTGCGTGATTGTGATTGCGTGATTGTGATTGCGTCATTGTGATTGCGTCATTGTGATTGCGTGATTGTGATTGCGTGATTGTGATTGCGTGATTGTGATTGCGTGATTGTGATTGCGTGATTGTGATTGCGTGATTGTGATTGCGTGATTGTGATTGCGTGATTGTGATTGTGTGATTGTGATTGTGTCATTGCGATTGTGATTGTGACTGTGATTGTGATTGTGTGATAGTGATTGTGATTGTGATTGCGTAATTGTGATTGTGTTATTGTGATTGCGTTATTGTGATTCCGTTATTGGGACTGCGTTATTGTGATTGCGTGATTGTGGTTGTGTGATTGTGATTGCGTGATTGTGATTGTTTGATTGTGATTGTGTGATTGTGATTGTGCGATTGTGATTGTGTGATTTTGATTGTGTGATTGTGATTGTGTGATTGTGATTGTGTGATTGTGATTGTGTGATTGTGATTGTGTGATTGTGATTGTGTGATTGTGATTGTGTGATTGTGATTGTGTGATTGTGATTGTGTGATTGTGATTGTGTGATTGTGATTGTGTGATTGTGATTGTGTGATTGTGATTGTGATTGTGATTGTGATTGAGTGATAGTGATTGTGATTGTGATTGCGTGATAGTGCTTGCGTGATTGAGATTGCGTGATTGTGATTGCGTCATTGTGATTGCGTCATTGTGATTGCGTGATTCTGATTGCGTGATTGTGCTTGCGCGATTGTGATTGCGCGATTGTGATTGCGTGATTGTGTTTGTGTGATTGTGATTGTGTCACTGCGATTGTGATTGTGATTGTGATTGTGTGATAGTGATTGTGATTGTGATTGCGTGATTGTGATTGCGTGACTGTGATTGCGTGATTGTGATTGCGTGAT
This sequence comes from Megachile rotundata, assembly GCF_050947335.1. Taxonomy (NCBI): domain Eukaryota; kingdom Metazoa; phylum Arthropoda; class Insecta; order Hymenoptera; family Megachilidae; genus Megachile; species Megachile rotundata. The sequence continues at coordinate 203,934 of NW_027473402.1, forward strand.
TGTGATTGCGTGATTGTGATTGCGTGACTGTGATTGCGTGATTGTGATTGCGTGATTGTGATTGCGTGATTGTGATTGCGTGATTGTGATTGCGTGATTGTGATTGCGTGATTGTGATGGCGTGATTGTGATTGCGTCATTGTGATTACGTCATTGTGATTGCGTGATTGTGATTGCGTGATTGTGATTGCGTGATTGTGATTGCGTGATTGTGATTGCGTGATTGTGAGTGCGTGATTGTGATTGCGTGATTGTGATTGCGTGATTGTGATTGCGTGATTGTGATTGCGTGATTGGGATTCCGTGATTGCGATTGCGTGATTGCGATTGCGTGATTGTGATTGCGTGATTGTGATTGCGTTATTGGGACTGCGTTATTGTGATTGCGTGATTGTGTTTGCGTGATTGTGAGTGCGAGATTGTGATTGCGTGATTGTGAGTGCGTGATTGTGATTGCGTGATTGTGATTGCGTGATTGTGATTGCGTGATTGTGATTGTGATTGTGTGATTATGATTGTGTGATTGTGATTGCGTGATCGTGGTTGCGTGATTGTGATTGCGTGATTGTGATTGCGTGATTGTGATTGCGTGATTGTGATTGCGTGATTGTGATTGCGTGATTGTGATTGCGTGATTGTGATTGTGTGATTGTGATTGTGTCATTGCGATTGTGATTGTGATTGTGTGGTAGTGATTGTGATTGTGATTGCGTAATTGTGATTGTGTTATTGTGATTGCGTTATTGTGATTCCGTTATTGGGACTGCGTTATTGTGATTGCGTGATTGTGATTGTCTGATTGTGATTGCGTGATTGTGATTGCGTGATTGTGATTGCGTGATTGTGATTGCGTGATTGTGATTGCGTGATTGTGATTGCGTGATTGTGATTGCGTGAATTGTGATTGCGTGATTGTGATTGCGTGATTGTGATTGCGTGACTGTGATTGCGTGACTGTGATTGCGTGACTGTGATTGCGTGACTGTGATTGCGTGATTGTGATTGCGTGATTGTGATTGCGTGATTGTGATTGCGTGATTGTGATTGCGTGATTGTGATTGTGTCACTGCGATTGTGATTGTGATTGTGATTGTGTGATAGTGATTGTGATTGTGATTGCGTGATTGTGATTGTGTTATTGTGATTGCGTTATTGTGATTCCGTTATTGGGACTGCGTTATTGTGATTGCGTGATTGTGATTGCGTGATTGTGATTGCGTGATTGTGATTGTGTGATTGTGATTGTGTCATTGCGATTGTGATTGTGATTGTGTGATAGTGATTGTGATTGGGATTGCGTAATTGTGATTGTGTTATGGTGATTGCGTTATTGTGATTCCGTTATTGGGACTGCGTTATTGTGATTGCGTGATTGTGACTGTCTGATTGTGATTGCGTGATTGTGATTGCGTGATTGTGATTGCGTGATTGCGATTGCGTGATTGTGATTGCGTGATTGTGATTGCGGGATTGTGATTGCGTTATTGTGATTGCGTTATTGTGATTCCGTTATTGGGACTGCGTTATTGTGATTGCGTGACTGTGATTGCGTGACTGTGATTGCGTGACTGTGATTGCGTGACTGTGATTGCGTGACTGTGATTGCGTGACTGTGATTGCGTGACTGTGATTGCGTGACTGTGATTGCGTGATTGTGATTGCGTGATTGTGATTGCGTGATTGTGATTGCGTGATTGTGATTGTGTCACTGCGATTGTGATTGTGATTGTGATTGTGTGATAGTGATTGTGATTGTGATTGCGTGATTGTGATTGTGTTATTGTGATTGCGTTATTGTGATTCCGTTATTGGGACTGCGTTATTGTGATTGCGTGATTGTGATTGCGTGATTGTGATTGCGTGATTGTGATTGCGTGACTGTGATTGCGTGATTGTGATTGCGTGATTGTGATTGCGTGATTGTGATTGCGTGATTGTGATTGCATGATTGTGATTGCGTGATTGTGATTGCGTGATTGTGATTGCGTGATTGTGATTGCGTGGTTGTGACTGCGTGATTGTGATTGCGTGATTGTGATTGCGGGATTGTGATTGTGTCATTGTGATTGCGTTATTGTGATTCCGTTATTGGGACTGCGTTATTGTGATTGCGTGACTGTGATTGTGTGATTGTGATTGCGTGATTGTGATTGCGTGATTGTAATTGCGTGATTGTGATTGCGTGATTGTGATTGCGTGATTGTGGTTGCGTCATTGTGGTTACGTCATTGTGACTGCGTCATTGTGATTGCGTCATCGTGATTGCGTGATCGTGATTGCGTGATCGTGATTGCGTGATCGTGATTGCGTGATGGTGATTGCGGGATTGTGATTGCGTTATTGTGATTGCGTTATTGTGATTCCGTTATTGGGACTGCGTTATTGTGATTGCGTGATTGTGATTGCGTGATTGTGATTGCGTGATTGTGATTGCGTGATTGTGATTGCGTGATTGTGATTGCGTGATTGTGATTGCGTGATTGTGATTGCGTGACTGTGATTGCGTGACTGTGATTGCGTGATTGTGATTGCGTGATTGTGATTGCGTGATTGTGATTGCGTGATTGTGATTGCGTGATTGTGATTGCGTGATTGTGATTGCGTGATTGTGATTGCGTGATTGTGATTGCGTGATTGTGATTGTGTGATTCTGATTGCGTGATTGTGATTATGTGATTGTGGTTGCGTTATTGTGATTGCGTTACTGTGGTTGAGTGATTGTGAATGCGTGATTGTGATTGCGTGATTGTGATTGCGTGATTGTGATTGCGTGATTGTGATTGCGTGATTGTGATTGCGTGATTGTGATTGCGTGATTGTGATTGCGTGATTGTGATTGCGTGATTGTGATTGTGTGATTGTGATTGTGTCATTGCGATTGTGATTGTGACTGTGATTGTGATTGTGTGATAGTGATTGTGATTGTGATTGCGTAATTGTGATTGTGTTATTGTGATTGCGTTATTGTGATTCCGTTATTGGGACTGCGTTATTGTGATTGCGTGATTGTGGTTGTGTGATTGTGATTGCGTGATTGTGATTGTTTGATTGTGATTGTGTGATTGTGATTGTGCGATTGTGATTGTGTGATTTTGATTGTGTGATTGTGATTGTGTGATTGTGATTGTGTGATTGTGATTGTGTGATTGTGATTGTGTGATTGTGATTGTGATTGTGATTGTGATTGAGTGATAGTGATTGTGATTGTGATTGCGTGATAGTGCTTGCGTGATTGAGATTGCGTGATTGTGATTGCGTCATTGTGATTGCGTCATTGTGATTGCGTGATTCTGATTGCGTGATTGTGCTTGCGCGATTGTGATTGCGCGATTGTGATTGCGTGATTGTGTTTGTGTGATTGTGATTGTGTCACTGCGATTGTGATTGTGATTGTGATTGTGTGATAGTGATTGTGATTGTGATTGCGTGATTGTGATTGCGTGACTGTGATTGCGTGATTGTGATTGCGTGATTGTGATTGCGTGATTGTGATTGCGTGACTGTGATTGCGTGATTGTGATTGCGTGATTGTGATTGCGTGATTGTGATTGCGTGATTGTGATTGCGTGATTGTGATTGCGTGATTGTGATTGCGTGATTGTGATTGCGTCATTGTGATTACGTCATTGTGATTGCGTGATTGTGATTGCGTGATTGTGATTGCGTGATTGTGATTGCGTGATTGTGATTGCGTGATTGTGATTGCGTGATTGTGATTGCGTGATTGTGATTGCGTGATTGTGATTGCGTGATTGTGATTGCGTGATTGTGATTGCGTGATTGTGATTGCGTGATTGTGATTGCGTGATTGTGATTGCGTGATTGTGATTGCGTGACTGTGATTGCGTGATTGTGATTGCGTGATTGTGACTGCGTGATTGTGACTGCGTGATTGTGACTGCGTGATTGTGATTGCGTCATTGTGATTGCGTCATTGTGATTGCGTGATTGTGATTGCGTGATTGTGATTGCGTGATTGTGATAGCGTGATTGTGATTGCGTGATTGTGATTGCGTGATTGTGATTGCGTGATTGTGATTGCGTGATTGTGATTGCGTGATTGTGATTGCGTGATTGTGATTGCGTGATTGTGATTGCGTGATTGTGATTGCGTGATTGTGATTGCGTGATTGTGATTGCGTGATTGTGATTGCGTGATTGTGATTGCGTGATTGTGATTGCGTGATTGTGATTGTGTGATTGTGATTGTGTCATTGCGATTGTGATTGTGATTGTGTGATAGTGATTGTGATTGTGATTGCGTAATTGTGATTGTGTTATTGTGATTGCGTTATTGTGATTCCGTTATTGGGACTGCGTTATTGTGATTGCGTGATTGTGGTTGTCTGATTGTGATTGCGTGATTGTGATTGCGTGATTGTGATTGCGCGATTGTGATCGTGTGATTGTGATTGTGTGATTGTGATTGTGATTGTGATTGTGATTGAGTGATAGTGATTGTGATTGTGATTGCGTGATTGTGCTTGCGTGATTGTGATTGCGTGATTGTGATTGCGTCACTGTGAATGCGTCATTGTGATTGCGTGATTCTGATTGCGTGATTGTGCTTGCGCGATTGTGATTGCGCGATTGTGATTGCGTGATTGTGTTTGTGTGATTGTGATTGTGTCACTGCGATTGTGATTGTGATTGTGGTTGTGTGATAGTGATTGTGAATGTGATTGCGTGGTTGTGATTGTGTTATTGTGATTGCGTTATTGTGATTCCGTTATTGGGACTGCGTTATTGTGATTGCGTGATTGTGATTGCGCGATTGTGATTGCGCGATTGTGATTGCGTGACTGTGATTGCGTGATTGTGATTGCGTGATTGTGATTGCGTGATTGTGATTGCGTGATTGTGATTGCGTCATTGTGATTGCGTCATTGTGATTGCGTGATTGTGATTGCGTGATTGTGATTGCGTGATTGTGATTGCGTGATTGTGATTGCGTGATTGTGATTGCGTGATTGTGATTGCGTGATTGTGATTGCGTGATTGTGATTGCGTCATTGTGGTTGCGTCATTGTGACTGCGTGATTGTGATTGCGTGATTGTGATTGCGTGATTGTGATTGCGTGATTGTGATTGCGTGATTGTGATTGCGTCATTGTGGTTGCGTCATTGTGGTTGCGTCATTGTGGTTGCGTCATTGTGGTTGCGGTATTGTGGTTGCGTGATTGTGATTGCGTGATTGTGATTGGGTGATTGTGATTGCGTGATTGTGATTGCGTGATTGTGATTGCGTGATTCTGATTGCGTGATTCTGATTGCGCGATTGTGATTGCGTGATTGTGATTGCGTGATTGTGATTGCGGGATTGTGATTGTGTTATTGTGATTGCGTTATTGTGATTCCGTTATTGGGACTGCGTTATTGTGATTGCGTGATTGTGATTGCGTGATTGTGATTGCGTGATTATGATTGCGTGATTGTGATTGCGTGATTGTGATTGCGTGATTGTGATTGCGTGATTGTGATTGCGTCATTGTGGTTGCGTCATTGTGGTTGCGTCATTGTGGTTGCGTCATTGTGGTTGCGTCATTGTGGTTGCGGTATTGTGGGTGCGTGATTGTGACTGCGTGATTGTGATTGCGTGATTGTGATTGCGTCACTGTGAATGCGTCATTGTGATTGCGTGATTCTGATTGCGTGATTGTGCTTGCGCGATTGTGATTGCGTGATTGTGTTTGTGTGATTGTGATTGTGTCACTGCGATTGTGATTGTGATTGTGGTTGTGTGATAGTGATTGTGACTGTGATTGCGTGATTGTGATTGTGTTATTGTGATTGCGTTATTGTGATTCCGTTATTGGGACTGCGTTATTGTGATTGCGTGATTGTGATTGCGTGATTGTGATTGCGTGATTGTGATTGCGTGACTGTGATTGCGTGATTGTGATTGCGTGATTGTGATTGCGTGATTGTGATTGCGTGATTGTGATTGCGTGATTGTGATTGCGTCATTGTGATTGCGTCATTGTGATTGCGTGATTGTGATTGCGTGATTGTGATTGCGTGATTGTGATTGCGTGATTGTGATTGCGTGATTGTGATTGCGTGATTGTGATTGCGTGATTGTGATTGGGTGATTGTGATTGCGTGATTGTGATTGCGTCATTGTGGTTGCGTCATTGTGACTGCGTGATTGTGATTGCGTGATTGTGATTGCGTGATTGTGATTGCGTCATTGTGATTGCGTCATTGTGGTTGCGTCATTGTGGTTGCGTCATTGTGGTTGCGTCATTGTGGTTGCGGTATTCTGATTGCGTGATTGTGCTTGCGCGATTGTGATTGCGCGATTGTGATTGCGTGATTGTGTTTGTGTGATTGTGATTGTGTCACTGCGATTGTGATTGTGATTGTGATTGTGTGATAGTGATTGTGATTGTGATTGCGTGATTGTGATTGCGTGATTGTGATTCCGTGATTGTGATTGCGTGATTGTGATTGCGTCACTGTGATTGCGTCATTGTGATTGCGTGATTGTGATTGCGTGATTGTGATTGCGTGGTTGTGACTGCGTGACTGTGATTGTGTGATAGTGATTGTGATTGTGATTGCGTGATTGTGATTGCGTGATTGTGATTACGTGATTGTGATTGCGTGATTGTGATTGCGTGATTGTGATTGCGTGATTGTGATTGCGTGATTGTGATTGCGTGATTGTGATTGCGTGATTGTGATTGTGTGATTGTGATTGTGTCTCTGCGATTGTGATTGTGTGATAGTGATTGTGATTGTGGTTGCGTCATTGTGACTGCGTGATTGTGATTACGTGATTCTGATTGCGTGATTGTGATTGCGTGATTGTGATTGCGTGATTGTGATTGCGTGATTGTGATTGCGTGACTGTGATTGCGTGATTGTGATTGCGTGATTGTGATTGCGTGATTGTGATTGCGTGATTGTGATTGCGTGAATGTGATTGCGTGATTGTGACTGCGTGATTGTGACTGCGTGATTGTGATTGCGTGATTGTGATTGCGTGATTGTGATTGCGTGACTGTGATTGCGTGATTGTGATTGCGTGATTGTGATTGCGTGATTGTGATTGCGTGATTGTGATTACGTCATTGTGATTGCGTCATTGTGATTGCGTGATTGTGATTGCGTGATTGTGATTGCGTGATTGTGATTGCGTGATTGTGATTGCGTGATTGTGATTGCGTGATTGTGATTGCGTGATTGTGATTGCGTGATTGTGATTGCGTGATTGTGATTGCGTGATTGTGATTGCGTGATTGTGATTGCGTGATTGTGATTGCGTGATTGTGATTGCGTGATTGGGATTCCGTGATTGCGATTGCGTGATTGCGATTGCGTGATTGCGATTGCGTGATTGTGATTGCGTTATTGGGACTGCGTTATTGTGATTGCGTGATTGTGTTTGCGTGATTGTGAGTGCGAGATTGTGATTGCGTGATTGTGAGTGCGTGATTGTGATTGCGTGATTGTGATTGCGTGATTGTGATTGTGATTGTGTGATTATGATTGTGCGATTGTGATTGCGTGATTGTGATTGCGTGATTGTGATTGCGTGATTGTGATTCCGTGATTGTGATTGCGTGATTGTGATTGCGTGATTGTGATTGCGTGATTGTGATTGCGTGATTGTGATTGCGTGATTGTGATTGCGTGATTGTGATTGCGTGATTGTGATTGCGTGATTGTGATTGCGTGATTGTGATTCCGTGATTGTGATTGCGTGATTGTGATTGCGTCACTGTGAATGCGTCATTGTGATTGCGTGATTCTGATTGCGTGATTGTGCTTGCGCGATTGTGATTGCGTGATTGTGTTTGTGTGATTGTGATTGTGTCACTGCGATTGTGATTGTGATTGTGGTTGTGTGATAGTGATTGTGACTGTGATTGCGTGATTGTGATTGTGTTATTGTGATTGCGTTATTGTGATTCCGTTATTGGGACTGCGTTATTGTGATTGCGTGATTGTGATTGCGTGATTGTGATTGCGTGATTGTGATTGCGTGATTGTGATTGCGTGACTGTGATTGCGTGATTGTGATTGCGTGATTGTGATTGCGTGATTGTGATTGCGTGATTGTGATTGCGTCATTGTGATTGCGTCATTGTGATTGCGTGATTGTGATTGCGTGATTGTGATTGCGTGATTGTGATTGCGTGATTGTGATTGCGTGATTGTGATTGCGTGATTGTGATTGCGTGATTGGGATTCCGTGATTGCGATTGCGTGATTGCGATTGCGTGATTGTGATTGCGTGATTGTGATTGCGTTATTGGGACTGCGTTATTGTGATTGCGTGATTGTGTTTGCGTGATTGTGAGTGCGAGATTGTGATTGCGTGATTGTGAGTGCGTGATTGTGATTGCGTGATTGTGATTGCGTGATTGTGATTGTGATTGTGTGATTATGATTGTGCGATTGTGATTGCGTGATTGTGATTGCGTGATTGTGATTGCGTGATTGTGATTGCGTGATTGTGATTGCGTGATTGTGATTGCGTGATTGTGATTGCGTGATTGTGATTGCGCGATTGTGATTGTGTGATTTTGATTGTGTGATTGTGATTGTGTGATTGTGATTGTGTGATTGTGATTGTGTGATTGTGATTGTGTGATTGTGATTGTGTGATTGTGATTGTGCGATTGTGATTGTGATTGTGATTGTGATTGAGTGATAGTGATTGTGATTGTGATTGCGTGATTGTGCTTGCGTGATTGTGATTGCGTGATTGTGATTGCGTCACTGTGAATGCGTCATTGTGATTGCGTGATTCTGATTGCGTGATTGTGCTTGCGCGATTGTGATTGCGCGATTGTGATTGCGTGATTGTGTTTGTGTGATTGTGATTGTGTCACTGCGATTGTGATTGTGATTGTGGTTGTGTGATAGTGATTGTGAATGTGATTGCGTGGTTGTGATTGTGTTATTGTGATTGCGTTATTGTGATTCCGTTATTGGGACTGCGTTATTGTGATTGCGTGATTGTGATTGCGTGATTGTGATTGCGTGATTGTGATTGCGTGACTGTGATTGCGTGATTGTGATTGCGTGATTGTGATTGCGTGATTGTGATTGCGTGATTGTGATTGCGTGATTGTGATTGCGTGATTGTGATTGCGTGATTGTGATTGGGTGATTGTGATTGCGTGATTGTGATTGCGTCATTGTGGTTGCGTCATTGTGACTGCGTGATTGTGATTGCGTGATTGTGATTGCGTGATTGTGATTGCGTGATTGTGATTGCGTGATTGTGATTGCGTCATTGTGGTTGCGTCATTGTGGTTGCGTCATTGTGGTTGCGTCATTGTGGTTGCGTCATTGTGGTTGCGGTATTGTGGTTGCGTGATTGTGATTGCGTGATTGTGATTGCGTGATTGTGATTGCGTGATTGTGATTGCGTGATTGTGATTGCGTGATTGTGATTGCGTGATTGTGATTGCGGGATTGTGATTGCGTTATTGTGATTGCGTTATTGTGATTCCGTTATTGGGACTGCGTTATTGTGATTGCGTGATTGTGATTGCGTGATTGTGATTGCGTGATTGTGATTGCGTGATTGTGATTGCGTGATTGTGATTGCGTCATTGTGGTTGCGTCATTGTGGTTGCGGTATTGTGGTTGCGTGATTGTGATTGCGTGATTGTGATTGGGTGATTGTGATTGCGTGATTGTGATTGCGTCATTGTGGTTGCGTCATTGTGACTGCGTCATTGTGACTGCGTCATTGTGATTGCGTGATTGTGATTGCGTGATTGTGATTGCGTGATTGTGATTGCGTGATTGTGATTGCGTGATTGTGATTGCGTGATTGTGATTGCGTGATTGTGATTGCGTGATTGTGATTGCGTGATTGTGATTGCGTGATTGTGATTGCGTGATTGTGATTGCGTGATTGTGATTGCGTGATTGTGATTGCGTGATTGTGATTGCGTGATTGTGATTGCGGGATTGTGATTGTGTTATTGTGATTGCGTTATTGTGATTCCGTTATTGGGACTGCGTTATTGTGATTGCGTGATTGTGATTGCGTGATTGTGATTGCGTGATTGTGATTGCGTGATTGTGATTGCGTGATTGTGATTGCGTGATTGTGATTGCGTCATTGTGGTTGCGTCATTGTGGTTGCGGTATTGTGGTTGCGTGATTGTGATTGCGTGATTGTGATTGGGTGATTGTGATTGCGTGATTGTGATTGCGTCATTGTGGTTGCGTCATTGTGACTGCGTCATTGTGATTGCGTCATTGTGATTGCGTGATTGTGATTGCGTGATTGTGATTGCGTGATTGTGATTGCGTGATTGTGATTGCGTGATTGTGATTGCGTGATTGTGATTGCGTGATTGTGATTGCGTGATTGTGATTGCGGGATTGTGATTGTGTTATTGTGATTGCGTTATTGTGATTCCGTTATTGGGACTGCGTTATTGTGATTGCGTGATTATGATTGCGTGATTGTGATTGCGTGATTGTGATTGCGTGATTGTGATTGCGTGATTGTGATTGCGTGATTGTGATTGCGTGATTGTGATAGCGTGATTGTGATTGCGTGATTGTGATTGCGTGATTGTGATTGCGTGATTGTGATAGCGTCATTGTGATTGCGTGATTGTGATTGCGTGATTGTGATTGCGTGATTGGGATTCCGTGATTGCGATTGCGTGATTGCGATTGCGTGATTGTGATTGCGTAATTGTGATTGCGTTATTGGGACTGCGTTATTGTGATTGCGTGATTGTGTTTGCGTGATTGTGAGTGCGAGATTGTGATTGCGTGATTGTGAGTGCGTGATTGTGATTGCGTGATTGTGATTGCGTGATTGTGATTGTGATTGTGTGATTATGATTGTGTGATTGTGATTGCGTGATTGTGATTGCGTGATTGTGATTGCGTGATTCTGATTGCGTGATTCTGATTGCGCGATTGTGATTGCGTGATTGTGATTGCGTGATTGTGATTGCGGGATTGTGATTGTGTTATTGTGATTGCGTTATTGTGATTCCGTTATTGGGACTGCGTTATTGTGATTGCGTGATTGTGATTGCGTGATTGTGATTGTGTCACTGCGATTGTGATTGTGATTGTGATTGTGTGATAGTGATTGTGATTGTGATTGCGTGATTGTGATTGTGTTATTGTGATTGCGTTATTGTGATTCCGTTATTGGGACTGCGTTATTGTGATTGCGTGATTGTGATTGCGTGATTGTGATTGCGTGATTGTGATTGCGTGATTGTGATTGCGTGATTGTGATTGCGTCATTGTGGTTGCGTCATTGTGGTTGCGTCATTGTGGTTGCGTCATTGTGGTTGCGGTATTGTGGTTGCATGATTGTGATTGCGTGATTGTGATTGCGTGATTGTGATTGGGTGATTGTGATTGCGTGATTGTGATTGCGTCATTGTGGTTGCGTCATTGTGTCTGCGTCATTGTGATTGCGTCATTGTGATTGCGTGATTGTGATTGCGTGATTGTGATTGCGTGATTGTGAGTGCGAGATTGTGATTGCGTGATTGTGAGTGCGTGATTGTGATTGCGTGATTGTGATTGCGTGATTGTGATTGTGATTGTGTCATTATGATTGCGTGATTGTGATTGCGGGATTGTGATTGTGTTATTGTGATTGCGTTATTGTGATTCCGTTATTGGGACTGCGTTATTGGGACTGCGTTATTGTGATTGCGTGATTGTGATTGCGTGATTGTGATTGCGTGATTGTGATTGCGTGATTGTGATTGCGTGATTGTGATTGCGTGATTGTGATTGCGTGATTGTGATTGCGTGATTGTGATAGCGTGATTGTGATTGCGTGATTGTGATTGCGTGATTGTGATTGCGTGATTGTGATTGCGTCATTGTGATTGCGTCATTGTGATTGCGTCATTGTGATTGCGTGATTGTGATTGCGTGATTGTGATTGCGTGATTGTGATTGCGTGATTGTGATTGCGTGATTGTGATTGCGTGATTGTGATTGCGTGATTGTGATTGCGTGATTGTGATTGCGTCATTGTGGTTGCGTCATTGTGGTTGCGTCATTGTGGTTGCGTCATTGTGGTTGCGTCATTGTGGTTGCGGTATTGTGGTTGCGTGATTGTGATTGCGTGATTGTGATTGCGTGATTGTGATTGCGTGATTGTGATTGCGTGATTGTGATTGGGTGATTGTGATTGCGTGATTGTGATGGCGTCATTGTGGTTGCGTCATTGTGACTGCGTCATTGTGATTGCGTCATTGTGATTGCGTCATTGTGATTGCGTGATTGTGATTGCGTGATTGTGGTTGCGTGATTGTGATTGCGTGATTGTGATTGCGTGATTGTGATTGCGTGATTGTGATTGCGTGATTGTGATTGCGTGATTGTGATTGCGTGATTGTGATTGCGTGATTGTGATTGCGTGATTGTGATTGCGTGATTGTGATTGCGTGATTGTGATTGCGTGATTGTGATTGTGTGATTGTGATTGTGTCATTGCGATTGTGATTGTGATTGTGATTGTGATTGTGTGATAGTGATTGTGATTGTGATTGCGTAATTGTGATTGTGTTATTGTGATTCCGTTATTGGGACTGCGTTATTGTGATTGCGTGATTGTGATTGTGTGATTTTGATTGCGTGATTGTGATTGTGTGAATGTGATTGTGCGATTGTGATTGTGTGATTTTAATTGTGTGATTGTGATTGTGTGATTGTGATTGTGTGATTGTGATTGTGTGATTGTGATTGTGTGATTGTGATTGTGTGATTGTGATTGTGATTGTGATTGTGATTGAGTGATAGTGATTGTGATTGTGATTGCGTGATTGTGCTTGCGTGATTGTGATTGCGTGATTGTGATTGCGTCACTGTGAATGCGTCATTGTGATTGCGTGATTCTGATTGCGTGATTGTGCTTGCGCGATTGTGATTGCGCGATTGTGATTGCGTGATTGTGTTTGTGTGATTGTGATTGTGTCACTGCGATTGTGATTGTGATTGTGGTTGTGTGATAGTGATTGTGATTGTGATTGCGTGATTGTGATTGTGTTATTGTGATTGCGTTATTGTGATTCCGTTATTGGGACTGCGTTATTGTGATTGCGTGATTGTGATTGCGTGATTGTGATTGCGTGATTGTGATTGCGTGACTGTGATTGCGTGACTGTGATTGCGTGACTGTGATTGCGTGATTGTGATTGCGTGATTGTGATTGCGTCATTGTGATTGCGTCATTGTGATTGCGTCATTGTGATTGCGTGATTGTGATTGCGTGATTGTGATTGCGTGATTCTGATTGCGTGATTGTGATTGGGTGATTGTGATTGCGTGATTGTGATTGCGTCATTGTGGTTGCGTCATTGTGACTGCGTGATTGTGATTGCGTGATTGTGATTGCGTGATTGTGATTGCGTGATTGTGATTGCGTCATTGTGGTTGTGTCATTGTGGTTGCGTCATTGTGGTTGCGTCATTGTGGTTGCGTGATTGTGATTGCGTGATTGTGATTGCGTGATTGTGATTGCGTGATTGTGATTGCGTGATTGTGATTGCGTGATTGTGATTGCGTGATTGTGATTGCGTGATTGTGATTGCGGGATTGTGATTGTGTTATTGTGATTGCGTTATTGTGATTCCGTTATTGGGACTGCGTGATTGTGATTGCGTGATTGTGATTGCGTGATTGTGATTGCGTGATGGTGATTGCGTGATTGTGATTGCGTGATTGTGATTGCGTGATTGTGATTGCGTGATTGTGATTGCGTGATTGTGATTGCGTGATTGTGATTGCGTGATTGTGATTGCGTCATTGTGGTTGCGTCATTGTGGTTGCGGTATTCTGATTGCGTGATTGTGCTTGCGCGATTGTGATTGCGCGATTGTGATTGCGTGATTGTGTTTGTGTGATTGTGATTGTGTCACTGCGATTGTGATTGTGATTGTGATTGTGTGATAGTGATTGTGATTGTGATTGCGTGATTGTGATTGCGTGATTGTGATTGCGTGATTGTGATTCCGTGATTGTGATTGCGTGATTGTGATTGCGTGATAGTGATTGCGTGATTGTGATTGCGTCATTGTGATTGCGTGATTGTGATTGCGTGATTGTGATTGCGTGATTGTGATTGCGTGATTGTGATTGCGTGATTGTGATTGCGTGATTGTGATTGCGTGTTTGTGATTGTGTGATTGTGATTGTGTCATTGCGATTGTGATTGTGATTGTGATTGTGATTGTGTGATAGTGATTGTGATTGTGATTGCGTAATTGTGATTGTGTTATTGTGATTGCGTTATTGTGATTCCGTTATTGGGACTGCGTTATTGTGATTGCGTGATTGTGATTGTGTGATTGTGATTGCGTGATTGTGATTGTTCGATTGTGATTGTGTGATTGTGATTGTGCGATTGTGATTGTGTGATTTTGATTGTGTGATTGTGATTGTGTGATTGTGATTGTGTGATTGTGATTGTGTGATTGTGATTGTATGATTGTGATTGTGTGATTGTGATTGTGTGATTGTGATTGTGATTGTGATTGTGATTGAGTGATAGTGATTGTGATTGTGATTGCGTGATTGTGCTCGCGTGATTGAGATTGCGTGATTGTGATTGCGTCATTGTGATTGCGTCATTGTGATTGCGTGATTCTGATTGCGTGATTGTGCTTGCGCGATTGTGATTGCGCGATTGTGATTGCGCGATTGTGATTGCGTGATTGTGTTTGTGCGATTGTGATTGTGTCACTGCGATTGTGATTGTGATTGTGATTGTGTGATAGTGATTGTGATTGTGATTGCGTGATTGTGATTGCGTGATTGTGATTGCGTGATTGTTATTGCGTGACTGTGATTGCGTGATTGTGGTTGCGTGATTGTGATTTCGTGATTGTGATTGCGTGATTGTGATTGCGTGATTGTGATTGCGTGATTGTGATTGCGTGATTGTGATTGCGTGATTGTGATTGCGTGATTGTGATTGCGTGATTGTGATTGCGTCATTGTGGTTGCGTCATTGTGGTTGCGGCATTGTGGTTGCGGTATTGTGGTTGCGTGATTGTGATTGCGTGATTGTGATTGCGTGATTGTGATTGCGTGATTGTGATTGCGTGATTGTGATTGCGTGATTGTGATTGCGTGGTTGTGACTGCGTGACTGTGATTGTGTGATAGTGATTGTGATTGTGATTGCGTGATTGTGCTTGCGTGATTGTGATTGCGTGATTGTGATTGCGTGATTGTGATTGGGTGATTGTTATTGCGTGATTGTGATTGCGTCATTGTGGTTGCGTCATTGTGACTGCGTGATTGTGATTGCGAGATTGTGATTGCGTGATTGTGATTGCGTGATTGTGGTTGCGTGATTGTGGTTGCGTCATTGTGGTTGCGTCATTGTGGTTGCGTCATTGTGGTTGCGTCATTGTGGTTGCGGTATTGTGGTTGCGTGATTGTGATTGCGTGATTGTGATTGCGTGATTGTGATTGCGTGATTGTGATTGCGTGATTGTGATTGGGTGATTGTGATTGCGTGATTGTGATTGCGTCATTGTGGTTGCGTCATTGTGACTGCGTCA
Source organism: Megachile rotundata (assembly GCF_050947335.1). Taxonomy (NCBI): domain Eukaryota; kingdom Metazoa; phylum Arthropoda; class Insecta; order Hymenoptera; family Megachilidae; genus Megachile; species Megachile rotundata. The sequence goes on from NW_027473402.1 coordinate 219,466, forward strand.
TTGTGACTGCGTCATTGTGATTGCGTCATTGTGATTGCGTGATTGTGATTGCGTGATTGTGATTGCGTGATTGTGATTGCGTGATTGTGATTGCGTGATTGTGATTGCGTGATTGTGATTGGGTGATTGTGATTGCGTGATTGTGATTGCGTCATTGTGGTTGCGTCATTGTGACTGCGTGATTGTGATTGCGTGATTGTGATTGCGTGATTGTGGTTGCGTGATTGTGATTGCGTCATTGTGGTTGCATCATTGTGGTTGCGTCATTGTGGTTGCGTCATTGTGATTGCGTCATTGTGGTTGCGTCATTGTGGTTGCGTCATTGTGGTTGCGGTATTGTGGTTGCGTGATTGTGATTGGGTGATTGTGATTGGGTGATTGTGATTGCGTCATTGTGGTTGCGTCATTGTGACTGCGTGATTGTGATTGCGTGATTGTGATTCCGTGATTGTGATTGCGCGATTGTGATTGCGTCATTGTGGTTGCGTCATTGTGGTTGCGTCATTGTGGTTGCGGTATTGTGGTTGCGTGATTGTGATTGCGTGATTGTGATTGCGTGATTGTGATTGCGTGATTGTGATTGCGTGATTGTGATTGCGTGATTGTGATTGCGTGATTGTGATTGCGGGATTGTGATTGTGTTATTGTGATTGCGTTATTGTGATTGCGTGATTGTGATTGCGTGATTGTGATTGCGTGATTGTGATTGCGTGATTGTGATTGCGTGATTGTGATTGCGTGATTGTGATTGCGTGATTGTGATTGCGTGATTGTGATTGCGTGATTGTGATTGCGTGATTGTGATTGCGTGATTGTGATTGCGTCATTGTGATTGCGTGATTGTGATTGCGTGATTGTGATTGCGTGATTGTGATTGCGGGATTGTGATTGCGTGATTGTGATTTCGTGATTGTGATTGCGTGATTGTGATTGCGTGATTGTGATTGCGTGATTGTGATTGTGTGATTGTGATTGTGTCATTGCGATTGTGATTGTGATTGTGATTGTGATTGTGATTGTGATTGTGATTGTGGTTGCGTCATTGTGACTGCGTGATTGTGATTGCGTGATTGTGATTGCGTGATTGTGAGTGCGAGATTGTGATTGCGTGATTGTGAGTGCGTGATTGTGATTGCGTGATTGTGATTGCGTGATTGTGATTGCGTGATTGTGATTGTGATTGTGTGATTATGATTGTGTGATTGTGATTGCGTGATTGTGATTGCGTGATTGTGATTGCGTGATTCTGATTGCGTGATTCTGATTGCGCGATTGTGATTGCGTGATTGTGATTGCGTGATTGTGATTGCGGGATTGTGATTGTGTTATTGTGATTGCGTTATTGTGATTCCGTTATTGGGACCGCGTTATTGTGATTGCGTGATTGTGATTGTGTGATTCTGATTGTGTCACTGCGATTGTGATTGTGATTGTGATTGCGTGATTGTGATTGTGTCACTGCGATTGTGATTGTGATTGTGATTGTGATTGTGTGATAGTGATTGTGATTGTGATTGCGTGATTGTGATTGTGTTATTGTGATTGCGTTATTGTGATTCCGTTATTGGGACTGCGTTATTGTGATTGCGTGATTGTGATTGCGTGATTGTGATTGCGTGATTGTGATTGCGTGATTGTGATTGCGTGATTGTGATTGCTTGATTGTGATTGCGTGACTGTGATTGCGTGATTGTGATTGCGTGATTGTGATTGCGTGATTGTGATTGCGTGATTGTGATTGCGTGATTGTGATTGCGTCATTGTGATTGCGTCATTGTGATTGCGTGACTGTGATTGCGTGACTGTGATTGCGTGATTGTGATTGCGTGATTGTGATTGCGTGATTGTGATTGCGTTATTGGGACTGCGTTATTGTGATTGCGTGATTGTGTTTGCGTGATTGTGAGTGCGAGATTGTGATTGCGTGATTGTGAGTGCGTGATTGTGATTGCGTGATTGTGATTGCGTGATTGTGATTGCGTGATTGTGATTGTGATTGTGATTGTGTGATTATGATTGTGTGATTGTGATTGCGTGATTGTGATTGCGTGATTGTGATTGCGTGATTGTGATTGTGATTGTGATTGTGTGATTATGATTGTGTGATTGTGATTGCGTGATTGTGATTGCGTGATTGTGATTGCGTGATTCTGATTGCGTGATTCTGATTGCGCGATTGTGATTGCGTGATTGTGATTGCGTGATTGTGATTGCGGGATTGTGATTGTGTTATTGTGATTGCGTTATTGTGATTCCGTTATTGGGACTGCGATATTGTGATTGCGTGATTGTGATTGTCTGATTGTGATTGCGTGATTGTGATTGCGTGATTGTGATTGCGTGATTGTGATTGCGTGATTGTGATTGCGTGATTGTGATTGCGTGATTGTGATTGCGTGATTGTGATTGCGTGATTGTGATTGCGTGATTGTGATTGCGTGATTGTGATTGCGTGATTGTGATTGCGTGATTGTGATTGTGTGATTGCGATTGTGTCATTGCGATTGTGATTGTGTGATAGTGATTGTGATTGTGATTGCGTAATTGTGATTGTGTTATTGTGATTGCGTTATTGTGATTCCGTTATTGGGACTGCGTTATTGTGATTGCGTGATTGTGATTGGGTGATTGTGATTGCGTGATTGGGATTCCGTGATTGCGATTGCGTGATTGCGATTGCGTGATTGTGATTGCGTGATTGTGATTGCGTTATTGGGGCTGCGTTATTGTGATTGCGTGATTGTGTTTGCGTGATTGTGAGTGCGAGATTGTGATTGCGTGATTGTGAGTGCGTGATTGTGATTGCGTGATTGTGATTGCGTGATTGTGAATGCGTGATTGTGATTGTGATTGTGTGATTATGATTGTGTGATTGTGATTGCGTGATTGTGATTGCGTGATTGTGATTGCGTGATTGTGATTGCGTGATTGTGCTTGCGTGATTGTGATTGCGTGATTGTGATTGCGTGATTGTGATTCCGTGACTGTGATTGCGTGACTGTGATTGGGTGACTGTGATTGCGTGATTGTGATTGCGTGGTTGTGATTGCGTGATTGTGATTACGTGATTGTGATTGCGTCATTGTGGTTGCGTCATTGTGGTTGCGGTATTGTGGTTGCGTGATTGTGACTGCGTGATAGTGATTGCGTGATTGTGATTGCGTGATTGTGATTGTGTGATTGTGATTGTGTCATTGCGATTGTGATTGTGATTGTGTGATAGTGATTGTGATTGTGATTGCGATTGGGATTGTGTTATTGTGATTGCGTCATTGTGATTGCGTGATTGTGATTGCGTGATTGTGATTGCGTGATTGGGATACCGTGATTGCGATTGCGTGATTGCGATTGCGTGATTGCGATTGCGTGATTGTGATTGCGTGATTGTGATTGCGTTATTGGGACTGCGTTATTGTGATTTCGTGATTGTGTTTGCGTGATTGTGAGTGCGAGATTGTGATTGCGTGACTGTGAGTGCGTGATTGTGATTGCGTGATTGTGATTGCGTGATTGTGATTGCGTGATTGTGATTGCGTGATTGTGATTGTGATTGTGTGATTATGATTGTGTGATTGTGATTGCGTGGTTGTGATTGCGTGATTGTGATTGCGTGATTCTGATTGCGTGATTCTGATTGCGCGATTGTGATTGCGTGATTGTGATTGCGTGATTGTGATTGCGTGATTGTGATTGCGTGATTGTGGTTGCGTCATTGTGGTTGCGTCATTGTAGTTGCGTCATTGTGGTTGCGTCATTGTGGTTGCGTCATTGTGGTTGCGGTATTGTGGTTGCGTGATTGTGATTGCGTGATTGTGATTGCGTGATTGTGATTGCGTGATTGTGATTGCGTGATTGTGATTGCGGGATTGTGATTGTGTTATTGTGATTGCGTTATTGTGATTCCGTTATTGGGACTGCGTGATTGTGATTGCGTGATTGTGATAGCGTGATTGTGATTGCGTGATTGTGTTTGCGTGATTGTGAGTGCGAGATTGTGATTGCGTGACTGTGATTGCGTGATTCTGATTGCGTGATTCTGATTGCGCGATTGTGATTGCGTGATTGTGATTGCGTGATTGTGATTGCGGGATTGTGATTGTGTTATTGTGATTGCGTTATTGTGATTCCGTTATTGGGACTGCGTTATTGTGATTGCGTGATTGTGATTGTGTGATTGTGATTGTGTCACTGCGATTGTGATTGTGTTATTGTGATTGCGTTATTGTGATTCCGTTATTGGGACTGCGTGATTGTGATTGCGTGATTGTGATTGCGTGATTGTGATTGCGTGATTGTGATTGCGTGATTGTGATTGCGTGACTGTGATTGCGTGATTGTGATTGCGTGATTGTGATTGCGTGATTGTGATAGCGTGACTGTGATTGCGTGACTGTGATTGCGTGATTGTGATTGCGTGATTGTGATTGCGTCATTGTGATTGCGTCATTGTGATTGCGTGATTGTGATTGCGTGATTGTGATTGCGTGATTGTGATTGCGTGATTGTGATAGCGTGATTGTGATTGCGTGATTGTGATTGCGTGATTGTGATTGCGCGATTGTGATTGCGCGATTGTGATTGCGCGATTGTGATTGCGCGATTGTGATTGCGCGATTGTGATTGCGTGATTGTGATTGCGTGATTGTGATTGCGTGATTGTGATTGTGATTGTGTGATTATGATTGTGTGATTGTGATTGCGTGATTGTGATTGCGTGATTGTGATTGCGTGATTCTGATTGCGTGATTCTGATTGCGCGATTGTGATTGCGTGATTGTGATTGCGTGATTGTGATTGCGGGATTGTGATTGTGTTATTGTGATTGCGTTATTGTGATTCCGTTATTGGGACCGCGTTATTGTGATTGCGTGATTGTGATTGTGTGATTCTGATTGTGTCACTGCGATTGTGATTGTGATTGTGATTGCGTGATTGTGATTGTGTCACTGCGATTGTGATTGTGATTGTGATTGTGATTGTGTGATAGTGATTGTGATTGTGATTGCGTGATTGTGATTGTGTTATTGTGATTGCGTTATTGTGATTCCGTTATTGGGACTGCGTTATTGTGATTGCATGATTGTGATTGCGTGATTGTGATTGCGTGATTGTGATTGCGTGATTGTGATTGCGTGATTGTGATTGCTTGATTGTGATTGCGTGACTGTGATTGCGTGATTGTGATTGCGTGATTGTGATTGCGTGATTGTGATTGCGTGATTGTGATTGCGTGATTGTGATTGCGTGATTGTGATTGCGTCGTTGTGGTTGTGTCATTGTGGTTGCGTCATTGTGGTTGCGTCATTGTGGTTGCGTGATTGTGATTGCGTGATTGTGATTGCGTGATTGTGATTGCGTGATTGTGATTGCGTGATTGTGATTGCGTGATTGTGATTGCGTGATTGTGATTGCGTGATTGTGATTGCGGGATTGTGATTGTGTTATTGTGATTGCGTTATTGTGATTCCGTTATTGGGACTGCGTGATTGTGATTGCGTGATTGTGATTGCGTGATTGTGATTGCGTGATGGTGATTGCGTGATTGTGATTGCGTGATTGTGATTGCGTGATTGTGATTGCGTGATTGTGATTGCGTGATTGTGATTGCGTGATTGTGATTGCGTCATTGTGGTTGCGTCATTGTGGTTGCGGTATTCTGATTGCGTGATTGTGCTTGCGCGATTGTGATTGCGCGATTGTGATTGCGTGATTGTGTTTGTGTGATTGTGATTGTGTCACTGCGATTGTGATTGTGATTGTGATTGTGTGATAGTGATTGTGATTGTGATTGCGTGATTGTGATTGCGTGATTGTGATTGCGTGATTGTGATTCCGTGATTGTGATTGCGTGATTGTGATTGCGTGATTGTGATTGCGTGATTGTGATTGCGTCATTGTGATTGCGTGATTGTGATTGCGTGATTGTGATTGCGTGATTGTGATTGCGTGATTGTGATTGCGTGATTGTGATTGCGTGATTGTGATTGCGTGTTTGTGGTTGTGTGATTGTGATTGTGTCATTGCGATTGTGATTGTGATTGTGATTGTGATTGTGTGATAGTGATTGTGATTGTGATTGCGTAATTGTGATTGTGTTATTGTGATTGCGTTATTGTGATTCCGTTATTGGGACTGCGTTATTGTGATTGCGTGATTGTGATTGTGTGATTGTGATTGCGTGATTGTGATTGTTTGATTGTGATTGTGTGATTGTGATTGTGCGATTGTGATTGTGTGATTTTGATTGTGTGATTGTGATTGTGTGATTGTGATTGTGTGATTGTGATTGTGTGATTGTGATTGTATGATTGTGATTGTGTGATTGTGATTGTGTGATTGTGATTGTGATTGTGATTGTGATTGAGTGATAGTGATTGTGATTGTGATTGCGTGATTGTGCTCGCGTGATTGAGATTGCGTGATTGTGATTGCGTCATTGTGATTGCGTCATTGTGATTGCGTGATTCTGATTGCGTGATTGTGCTTGCGCGATTGTGATTGCGCGATTGTGATTGCGCGATTGTGATTGCGTGATTGTGTTTGTGCGATTGTGATTGTGTCACTGCGATTGTGATTGTGATTGTGATTTGTGTGATAGTGATTGTGATTGTGATTGCGTGATTGTGATTGCGTGATTGTGATTGCGTGATTGTTATTGCGTGACTGTGATTGCGTGATTGTGGTTGCGTGATTGTGATTTCGTGATTGTGATTGCGTGATTGTGATTGCGTGATTGTGATTGCGTGATTGTGATTGCGTGATTGTGATTGCGTGATTGTGATTGCGTGATTGTGATTGCGTGATTGTGATTGCGTGATTGTGATTGCGTCATTGTGGTTGCGTCATTGTGGTTGCGGCATTGTGGTTGCGGTATTGTGGTTGCGTGATTGTGATTGCGTGATTGTGATTGCGTGATTGTGATTGCGTGATTGTGATTGCGTGATTGTGATTGCGTGATTGTGATTGCGTGGTTGTGACTGCGTGACTGTGATTGTGTGATAGTGATTGTGATTGTGATTGCGTGATTGTGCTTGCGTGATTGTGATTGCGTGATTGTGATTGCGTGATTGTGATTGGGTGATTGTTATTGCGTGATTGTGATTGCGTCATTGTGGTTGCGTCATTGTGACTGCGTGATTGTGATTGCGAGATTGTGATTGCGTGATTGTGATTGCGTGATTGTGGTTGCGTGATTGTGATTGCGTCATTGTGGTTGCGTCATTGTGGTTGCGTCATTGTGGTTGCGTCATTGTGGTTGCGTCATTGTGGTTGCGTCATTGTGGTTGCGTCATTGTGGTTGCGGTATTGTGGTTGCGTGATTGTGATTGCGTGATTGTGATTGCGTGATTGTGATTGCGTGATTGTGATTGCGTGATTGTGATTGGGTGATTGTGATTGCGTGATTGTGATTGCGTCATTGTGGTTGCGTCATTGTGACTGCGTCATTGTGACTGCGTCATTGTGATTGCGTCATTGTGATTGCGTGATTGTGATTGCGTGATTGTGATTGCGTGATTGTGATTGCGTGATTGTGATTGCGTGATTGTGATTGCGTGATTGTGATTGGGTGATTGTGATTGCGTGATTGTGATTGCGTCATTGTGGTTGCGTCATTGTGACTGCGTGATTGTGATTGCGTGATTGTGATTGCGTGATTGTGGTTGCGTGATTGTGATTGCGTCATTGTGGTTGCGTCATTGTGGTTGCGTCATTGTGGTTGCGTCATTGTGATTGCGTCATTGTGGTTGCGTCATTGTGGTTGCGTCATTGTAGTTGCGGTATTGTGGTTGCGTGATTGTGATTGGGTGATTGTGATTGGGTGATTGTGATTGCGTCATTGTGGTTGCGTCATTGTGACTGCGTGATTGTGATTGCGTGATTGTGATTCCGTGATTGTGATTGCGCGATTGTGATTGCGCGATTGTGATTGCGTCATTGTGGTTGCGTCATTGTGGTTGCGTCATTGTGGTTGCGTCATTGTGGTTGCGGTATTGTGGTTGCGTGATTGTGATTGCGTGATTGTGATTGCGTGATTGTGATTGCGTGATTGTGATTGCGTGATTGTGATTGCGTGATTGTGATTGCGGGATTGTGATTGTGTTATTGTGATTGCGTTATTGTGATTGCGTGATTGTGATTGCGTGATTGTGATTGCGTGATTGTGATTGCGTGATTGTGATTGCGTGATTGTGATTGCGTGATTGTGATTGCGTGATTGTGATTGCGTGATTGTGATTGCGTGATTGTGATTGCGTGATTGTGATTGCGTCATTGTGATTGCGTGATTGTGATTGCGTGATTGTGATTGCGTGATTGTGATTGCGGGATTGTGATTGCGTGATTGTGATTTCGTGATTGTGATTGCGTGATTGTGATTGCGTGATTGTGATTGCGTGATTGTGATTGTGTGATTGTGATTGTGTCATTGCGATTGTGATTGTGATTGTGATTGTGATTGTGATTGTGGTTCCGTCATTGTGACTGCGTGATTGTGATTGCGTGATTGTGATTGCGTGATTGTGAGTGCGAGATTGTGATTGCGTGATTGTGAGTGCGTGATTGTGATTGCGTGATTGTGATTGCGTGATTGTGATTGCGTGATTGTGATTGTGATTGTGTGATTATGATTGTGTGATTGTGATTGCGTGATTGTGATTGCGTGATTGTGATTGCGTGATTCTGATTGCGTGATTCTGATTGCGCGATTGTGATTGCGTGATTGTGATTGCGTGATTGTGATTGCGGGATTGTGATTGTGTTATTGTGATTGCGTTATTGTGATTCCGTTATTGGGACCGCGTTATTGTGATTGCGTGATTGTGATTGTGTGATTCTGATTGTGTCACTGCGATTGTGATTGTGATTGTGATTGCGTGATTGTGATTGTGTCACTGCGATTGTGATTGTGATTGTGATTGTGATTGTGTGATAGTGATTGTGATTGTGATTGCGTGATTGTGATTGTGTTATTGTGATTGCGTTATTGTGATTCCGTTATTGGGACTGCGTTATTGTGATTGCGTGATTGTGATTGCGTGATTGTGATTGCGTGATTGTGATTGCGTGATTGTGATTGCGTGATTGTGATTGCTTGATTGTGATTGCGTGACTGTGATTGCGTGATTGTGATTGCGTGATTGTGATTGCGTGATTGTGATTGCGTGATTGTGATTGCGTGATTGTGATTGCGTCATTGTGATTGCGTCATTGTGATTGCGTGACTGTGATTGCGTGACTGTGATTGCGTGATTGTGATTGCGTGATTGTGATTGCGTGATTGTGATTGCGTTATTGGGACTGCGTTATTGTGATTGCGTGATTGTGTTTGCGTGATTGTGAGTGCGAGATTGTGATTGCGTGATTGTGAGTGCGTGATTGTGATTGCGTGATTGTGATTGCGTGATTGTGATTGCGTGATTGTGATTGTGATTGTGATTGTGTGATTATGATTGTGTGATTGTGATTGCGTGATTGTGATTGCGTGATTGTGATTGCGTGATTGTGATTGTGATTGTGATTGTGTGATTATGATTGTGTGATTGTGATTGCGTGATTGTGATTGCGTGATTGTGATTGCGTGATTCTGATTGCGTGATTCTGATTGCGCGATTGTGATTGCGTGATTGTGATTGCGTGATTGTGATTGCGGGATTGTGATTGTGTTATTGTGATTGCGTTATTGTGATTCCGTTATTGGGACTGCGATATTGTGATTGCGTGATTGTGATTGTCTGATTGTGATTGCGTGATTGTGATTGCGTGATTGTGATTGCGTGATTGTGATTGCGTGATTGTGATTGCGTGATTGTGATTGCGTGATTGTGATTGCGTGATTGTGATTGCGTGATTGTGATTGCGTGATTGTGATTGCGTGATTGTGATTGCGTGATTGTGATTGCGTGATTGTGATTGCGTGATTGTGATTGCGTGATTGTGATTGTGATTGTGATTGTGTGATTATGATTGTGTGATTGTGATTGCGTGGTTGTGATTGCGTGATTGTGATTGCGTGATTCTGATTGCGTGATTCTGATTGCGCGATTGTGATTGCGTGATTGTGATTGCGTGATTGTGATTGCGTGATTGTGATTGCGTGATTGTGGTTGCGTCATTGTGGTTGCGTCATTGTAGTTGCGTCATTGTGGTTGCGTCATTGTGGTTGCGTCATTGTGGTTGCGGTATTGTGGTTGCGTGATTGTGATTGCGTGATTGTGATTGCGTGATTGTGATTGCGTGATTGTGATTGCGTGATTGTGATTGCGGGATTGTGATTGTGTTATTGTGATTGCGTTATTGTGATTCCGTTATTGGGACTGCGTGATTGTGATTGCGTGATTGTGATTGCGTGATTGTGATTGCGTGATTGTGATTGTGATTGTGTGATTATGATTGTGTGATTGTGATTGCGTGATTGTGATTGCGTGATTGTGATTGCGTGATTCTGATTGCGTGATTCTGATTGCGCGATTGTGATTGCGTGATTGTGATTGCGTGATTGTGATTGCGGGATTGTGATTGTGTTATTGTGATTGCGTTATTGTGATTCCGTTATTGGGACCGCGTTATTGTGATTGCGTGATTGTGATTGTGTGATTCTGATTGTGTCACTGCGATTGTGATTGTGATTGTGATTGCGTGATTGTGATTGTGTCACTGCGATTGTGATTGTGATTGTGATTGTGATTGTGTGATAGTGATTGTGATTGTGATTGCGTGATTGTGATTGTGTTATTGTGATTGCGTTATTGTGATTCCGTTATTGGGACTGCGTTATTGTGATTGCGTGATTGTGATTGCGTGATTGTGATTGCGTGATTGTGATTGCGTGATTGTGATTGCGTGATTGTGATTGCTTGATTGTGATTGCGTGACTGTGATTGCGTGATTGTGATTGCGTGATTCTGATTGCGTGATTGTGATTGCGTGATTGTGATTGCGTGATTGTGATTGCGTCATTGTGATTGCGTCATTGTGATTGCGTGACTGTGATTGCGTGACTGTGATTGCGTGATTGTGATTGCGTGATTGTGATTGCGTGATTGTGATTGCGTTATTGGGACTGCGTTATTGTGATTGCGTGATTGTGTTTGCGTGATTGTGAGTGCGAGATTGTGATTGCGTGATTGTGAGTGCGTGATTGTGATTGCGTGATTGTGATTGCGTGATTGTGATTGCGTGATTGTGATTGTGATTGTGATTGTGTGATTATGATTGTGTGATTGTGATTGCGTGATTGTGATTGCGTGATTGTGATTGCGTGATTGTGATTGTGATTGTGATTGTGTGATTATGATTGTGTGATTGTGATTGCGTGATTGTGATTGCGTGATTGTGATTGCGTGATTCTGATTGCGTGATTCTGATTGCGCGATTGTGATTGCGTGATTGTGATTGCGTGATTGTGATTGCGGGATTGTGATTGTGTTATTGTGATTGCGTTATTGTGATTCCGTTATTGGGACTGCGATATTGTGATTGCGTGATTGTGATTGTCTGATTGTGATTGCGTGATTGTGATTGCGTGATTGTGATTGCGTGATTGTGATTGCGTGATTGTGATTGCGTGATTGTGATTGCGTGATTGTGATTGCGTGATTGTGATTGCGTGATTGTGATTGCGTGATTGTGATTGCGTGATTGTGATTGCGTGATTGTGATTGCGTGATTGTGATTGCGTGATTGTGATTGTGTGATTGCGATTGTGTCATTGCGATTGTGATTGTGATTGTGATTGTGATTGTGTGATAGTGATTGTGATTGTGATTGCGTAATTGTGATTGTGTTATTGTGATTGCGTTATTGTGATTCCGTTATTGGGACTGCGTTATTGTGATTGCGTGATTGTGATTGGGTGATTGTGATTGCGTGATTGGGATTCCGTGATTGCGATTGCGTGATTGCGATTGCGTGATTGTGATTGCGTGATTGTGATTGCGTTATTGGGGCTGCGTTATTGTGATTGCGTGATTGTGTTTGCGTGATTGTGAGTGCGAGATTGTGATTGCGTGATTGTGAGTGCGTGATTGTGATTGCGTGATTGTGATTGCGTGATTGTGAATGCGTGATTGTGATTGTGATTGTGTGATTATGATTGTGTGATTGTGATTGCGTGATTGTGATTGCGTGATTGTGATTGCGTGATTGTGATTGCGTGATTGTGCTTGCGTGATTGTGATTGCGTGATTGTGATTGCGTGATTGTGATTCCGTGACTGTGATTGCGTGACTGTGATTGGGTGACTGTGATTGCGTGATTGTGATTGCGTGGTTGTGATTGCGTGATTGTGATTACGTGATTGTGATTGCGTCATTGTGGTTGCGTCATTGTGGTTGCGGTATTGTGGTTGCGTGATTGTGACTGCGTGATAGTGATTGCGTGATTGTGATTGCGTGATTGTGATTGTGTGATTGTGATTGTGTCATTGCGATTGTGATTGTGATTGTGTGATAGTGATTGTGATTGTGATTGCGATTGGGATTGTGTTATTGTGATTGCGTCATTGTGATTGCGTGATTGTGATTGCGTGATTGTGATTGCGTGATTGGGATACCGTGATTGCGATTGCGTGATTGCGATTGCGTGATTGCGATTGCGTGATTGTGATTGCGTGATTGTGATTGCGTTATTGGGACTGCGTTATTGTGATTTCGTGATTGTGTTTGCGTGATTGTGAGTGCGAGATTGTGATTGCGTGACTGTGAGTGCGTGATTGTGATTGCGTGATTGTGATTGCGTGATTGTGATTGCGTGATTGTGATTGCGTGATTGTGATTGCGTGATTGTGATTGTGATTGTGTGATTATGATTGTGTGATTGTGATTGCGTGGTTGTGATTGCGTGATTGTGATTGCGTGATTCTGATTGCGTGATTCTTATTGCGCGATTGTGATTGCGTGATTGTGATTGCGTGATTGTGATTGCGTGATTGTGATTGCGTGATTGTGATTGCGTGATTGTGGTTGCGTCATTGTGGTTGCGTCATTGTAGTTGCGTCATTGTGGTTGCGTCATTGTGGTTGCGTCATTGTTGTTGCGGTATTGTGGTTGCGTGATTGTGATTGCGTGATTGTGATTGCGTGATTGTGATTGCGTGATTGTGATTGCGTGATTGTGATTGCGGGATTGTGATTGTGTTATTGTGATTGCGTTATTGTGATTCCGTTATTGGGACTGCGTGATTGTGATTGCGTGATTGTGATAGCGTGATTGTGATTGCGTGATTGTGTTTGCGTGATTGTGAGTGCGAGATTGTGATTGCGTGACTGTGATTGCGTGATTCTGATTGCGTGATTCTGATTGCGCGATTGTGATTGCGTGATTGTGATTGCGTGATTGTGATTGCGGGATTGTGATTGTGTTATTGTGATTGCGTTATTGTGATTCCGTTATTGGGACTGCGTTATTGTGATTGCGTGATTGTGATTGTGTGATTGTGATTGTGTCACTGCGATTGTGATTGTGTTATTGTGATTGCGTTATTGTGATTGCGTGATTGTGATTGCGTGATTGTGATAGCGTGACTGTGATTGCGTGATTGTGATTGCGTGATTGTGATTGCGTGATTGTGATTGCGTCATTGTGATTGCGTCATTGTGATTGCGTCTTTGTGATTGCGTGATTGTGATTGCGTGATTGTGATTGCGTGATTGTGATAGCGTGATTGTGATTGCGTGATTGTGATTGCGTGATTGTGATTGCGTGATTGTGATTGCGCGATTGTGATTGCGCGATTGTGATTGCGCGATTGTGATTGCGCGATTGTGATTGCGTGATTGTGATTGCGTGATTGTGATTGCGTGATTGTGATTGCGTGATTGTGATTGTGATTGTGTGATTATGATTGTGTGATTGTGATTGCGTGATTGTGATTGCGTGATTGTGATTGCGTGATTCTGATTGCGTGATTCTGATTGCGCGATTGTGATTGCGTGATTGTGATTGCGTGATTGTGATTGCGGGATTGTGATTGTGTTATTGTGATTGCGTTATTGTGATTCCGTTATTGGGACCGCGTTATTGTGATTGCGTGATTGTGATTGTGTGATTCTGATTGTGTCACTGCGATTGTGATTGTGATTGTGATTGCGTGATTGTGATTGTGTCACTGCGATTGTGATTGTGATTGTGATTGTGATTGTGTGATAGTGATTGTGATTGTGATTGCGTGATTGTGATTGTGTTATTGTGATTGCGTTATTGTGATTCCGTTATTGGGACTGCGTTATTGTGATTGCATGATTGTGATTGCGTGATTGTGATTGCGTGATTGTGATTGCGTGATTGTGATTGCGTGATTGTGATTGCTTGATTGTGATTGCGTGACTGTGATTGCGTGATTGTGATTGCGTGATTGTGATTGCGTGATTGTGATTGCGTGATTGTGATTGCGTGATTGTGATTGCGTCATTGTGATTGCTTCATTGTGATTGCGTGACTGTGATTGCGTGACTGTGATTGCGTGATTGTGATTGCGTGATTGTGATTGCGTGATTGTGATTGCGTTATTGGGACTGCGTTATTGTGATTGCGTGATTGTGTTTGCGTGATTGTGAGTGCGAGATTGTGATTGCGTGATTGTGAGTGCGTGATTGTGATTGCGTGATTGTGATTGCGTGATTGTGATTGCGTGATTGTGATTGTGATTGTGATTGTGTGATTATGATTGTGTGATTGTGATTGCGTGATTGTGATTGCGTGATTGTGATTGCGTGATTGTGATTGTGATTGTGATTGTGTGATTATGATTGTGTGATTGTGATTGCGTGATTGTGATTGCGTGATTGTGATTGCGTGATTCTGATTGCGTGATTCTGATTGCGCGATTGTGATTGCGCGATTGTGATTGCGTGATTGTGATTGCGTGATTGTGATTGCGGGATTGTGATTGTGTTATTGTGATTGCGTTATTGTGATTCCGTTATTGGGACTGCGATATTGTGATTGCGTGATTGTGATTGTCTGATTGTGATTGCGTGATTGTGATTGCGTGATTGTGATTGCGTGATTGTGATTGCGTGATTGTGATTGCGTGATTGTGATTGCGTGATTGTGATTGCGTGATTGTGATTGCGTGATTGTGATTGCGTGATTGTGATTGCGTGATTGTGATTGCGTGATTGTGATTGTGTGATTGCGATTGTGTCATTGCGATTGTGATTGTGATTGTGATTGTGATTGTGTGATAGTGATTGTGATTGTGATTGCGTAATTGTGATTGTGTTATTGTGATTGCGTTATTGTGATTCCGTTATTGGGACTGCGTTATTGTGATTGCGTGATTGTGATTGGGTGATTGTGATTGCGTGATTGGGATTCCGTGATTGCGATTGCGTGATTGCGATTGCGTGATTGTGATTGCGTGATTGTGATTGCGTTATTGGGGCTGCGTTATTGTGATTGCGTGATTGTGTTTGCGTGATTGTGAGTGCGAGATTGTGATTGCGTGATTGTGAGTGCGTGATTGTGATTGCGTGATTGTGATTGCGTGATTGTGAATGCGTGATTGTGATTGTGATTGTGTGATTATGATTGTGTGATTGTGATTGCGTGATTGTGATTGCGTGATTGTGATTGCGTGATTGCGATTGCGTGATTGTGCTTGCGTGATTGTGATTGCGTGATTGTGATTGCGTGATTGTGATTCCGTGACTGTGATTGCGTGACTGTGATTGGGTGACTGTGATTGTGTTATTGTGATTGCGTTATTGTGATTCCGTTATTGGGACTGCGTTATTGTGATTGCGTGATTGTGATTGGGTGATTGTGATTGCGTGATTGGGATTCCGTGATTGCGATTGCGTGATTGCGATTGCGTGATTGTGATTGCGTGATTGTGATTGCGTTATTGGGGCTGCGTTATTGTGATTGCGTGATTGTGTTTGCGTGATTGTGAGTGCGAGATTGTGATTGCGTGATTGTGAGTGCGTGATTGTGATTGCGTGATTGTGATTGCGTGATTGTGAATGCGTGATTGTGATTGTGATTGTGTGATTATGATTGTGTGATTGTGATTGCGTGATTGTGATTGCGTGATTGTGATTGCGTGATTGTGATTGCGTGATTGTGCTTGCGTGATTGTGATTGCGTGATTGTGATTGCGTGATTGTGATTCCGTGACTGTGATTGCGTGACTGTGATTGGGTGACTGTGATTGCGTGATTGTGATTGCGTGGTTGTGATTGCGTGATTGTGATTACGTGATTGTGATTGCGTCATTGTGGTTGCGTCATTGTGGTTGCGGTATTGTGGTTGCGTGATTGTGACTGCGTGATAGTGATTGCGTGATTGTGATTGCGTGATTGTGATTGTGTGATTGTGATTGTGTCATTGCGATTGTGATTGTGATTGTGTGATAGTGATTGTGATTGTGATTGCGATTGGGATTGTGTTATTGTGATTGCGTCATTGTGATTGCGTGATTGTGATTGCGTGATTGTGATTGCGTGATTGGGATACCGTGATTGCGATTGCGTGATTGCGATTGCGTGATTGCGATTGCGTGATTGTGATTGCGTGATTGTGATTGCGTTATTGGGACTGCGTTATTGTGATTTCGTGATTGTGTTTGCGTGATTGTGAGTGCGAGATTGTGATTGCGTGACTGTGAGTGCGTGATTGTGATTGCGTGATTGTGATTGCGTGATTGTGATTGCGTGATTGTGATTGTGATTGTGTGATTATGATTGTGTGATTGTGATTGCGTGGTTGTGATTGCGTGATTGTGATTGCGTGATTCTGATTGCGTGATTCTGATTGCGCGATTGTGATTGCGTGATTGTGATAGCGTGATTGTGATTGCGTGATTGTGTTTGCGTGATTGTGAGTGCGAGATTGTGATTGCGTGACTGTGATTGCGTGATTCTGATTGCGTGATTCTGATTGCGCGATTGTGATTGCGTGATTGTGATTGCGTGATTGTGATTGCGGGATTGTGATTGTGTTATTGTGATTGCGTTATTGTGATTCCGTTATTGGGACTGCGTTATTGTGATTGCGTGATTGTGATTGTGTGATTGTGATTGTGTCACTGCGATTGTGATTGTGTTATTGTGATTGCGTTATTGTGATTCCGTTATTGGGACTGCGTGATTGTGATTGCGTGATTGTGATTGCGTGATTGTGATTGCGTGATTGTGATTGCGTGATTGTGATTGCGTGACTGTGATTGCGTGATTGTGATTGCGTGATTGTGATTGCGTGATTGTGATAGCGTGACTGTGATTGCGTGATTGTCATTGCGTGATTGTGATTGCGTGATTGTGATTGCGTCATTGTGATTGCGTCATTGTGATTGCGTCTTTGTGATTGCGTGATTGTGATTGCGTGATTGTGATTGCGTGATTGTGATAGCGTGATTGTGATTGCGTGATTGTGATTGCGTGATTGTGATTGCGTGATTGTGATTGCGCGATTGTGATTGCGCGATTGTGATTGCGCGATTGTGATTGCGCGATTGTGATTGCGCGATTGTGATTGGGTGATTGTGATTGCGTGATTGTGATTGCGTGATTGTGATTGCGTGATTGTGATTGCGTCATTGTGGTTGCGGTATTGTGGTTGCGTGATTGTGATTGCGTGATTGTGATTGCGTGATTGTGATTGCGTGTTTGTGATTGCGTGATTGTGATTGCGTGATTGTGATTGCGTGATTGTGACAGCGTGATTGTGATTGCGTGATTGCGATTGCGTGATTGGGATTGCGTGATTGTGATTGCGTGATTGTGATTGCGTGATTGTGATTGCGTGATTGTGATTGCGTGACTGTGATTGCGTGATTGTGATTGCGTGATTGTGATTGCGTGATTGTGATTGCGTGATTGTGATTGCGTGATTGTGATTGCGTGATTGTGATTGCGTGATTGTGATTGCGTGATTGTGATTGCGTGATTGTGATTGCGTGATTGTGATTGTGATTGTTATTGTGTGATTGTGATTGTGTGATTGTGATTGTGTGATTATAATTGTGTGATTCTGATTGCGTGATTGTGATGGCGTGATTGTGATGACGTGATTGTGATTGCGTGATTGTGATTGCGTTATTGTGGTTGCGTGATTGTGATGGCGTGATTGTGATTGCGTGATTGTGATTGCGTGATTGTGATTGGGTGATTTTGATTGCGTGATTGTGATTGCGTGATTGTGATTGCGTGATTGTGATTGCGTGATTGTGATTGCGTGATTGTGATTGCGTGATTGTGATAGCGCGATTGTGATTGCGCGATTGTCATTGCGCGATTGTGATTGCGCGATTGTGATTGCGCGATTGTGATTGCGCGATTGTGATTGCGCGATTGTGATTGCGCGATTGTGATTGCGCGATTGTGATTGCGCGATTGTGATTGCGCGATTGTGATTGCGCGATTGTGATTGCGCGATTGTGATTGCGCGATTGTGATTGCGCGATTGTGATTGCGCGATTGTGATTGCGCGATTGTGATTGCGTGATTGTGATTGCGTGATTGTGATTGCGTGATTGTGATTGTGTGATTGTGATTGTGTGATTGTGATTGCGTGATTGTGATTGCGTGATTGTGATTGCGTGATTGTGATTGCGGGATTGTGATTGTGTTATTGTGATTGCGTTATTGTGATTCCGTTATTGGGACTGCGTGATTGTGATTGCGTGATTGTGATAGCGTGATTGTGATTGCGTGATTGTGTTTGCGTGATTGTGAGTGCGAGATTGTGATTGCGTGACTGTGATTGCGTGATTCTGATTGCGTGATTCTGATTGCGCGATTGTGATTGCGTGATTGTGATTGCGTGATTGTGATTGCGGGATTGTGATTGTGTTATTGTGATTGCGTTATTGTGATTCCGTTATTGGGACTGCGTTATTGTGATTGCGTGATTGTGATTGTGTGATTGTGATTGTGTCACTGCGATTGTGATTGTGTTATTGTGATTGCGTTATTGTGATTCCGTTATTGGGACTGCGTGATTGTGATTGCGTGATTGTGATTGCGTGATTGTGATTGCGTGATTGTGATTGCGTGATTGTGATTGCGTGACTGTGATTGCGTGATTGTGATTGCGTGATTGTGATTGCGTGATTGTGATAGCGTGACTGTGATTGCGTGATTGTGATTGCGTGATTGTGATTGCGTGATTGTGATTGCGTCATTGTGATTGCGTCTTTGTGATTGCGTGATTGTGATTGCGTGATTGTGATTGCGTGATTGTGATAGCGTGATTGTGATTGCGTGATTGTGATTGCGTGATTGTGATTGCGTGATTGTGATTGCGCGATTGTGATTGCGCGATTGTGATTGCGCGATTGTGATTGCGCGATTGTGATTGCGCGATTGTGATTGGGTGATTGTGATTGCGTGATTGTGATTGCGTGATTGTGATTGCGTGATTGTGATTGCGTGATTGTGATTGCGTCATTGTGGTTGCGTCATTGTGGTTGCGGTACTGTGGTTGCGTGATTGTGATTGCGTGATTGTGATTGCGTGATTGTGATTGCGTGTTTGTGATTGCGTGATTGTGATTGCGTGATTGTGATTGCGTGATTGTGACAGCGTGATTGTGATTGCGTGATTGCGATTGCGTGATTGGGATTGCGTGATTGTGATTGCGTGATTGTGATTGCGTGATTGTGATTGCGTGATTGTGATTGCGTGACTGTGATTGCGTGATTGTGATTGCGTGATTGTGATTGCGTGATTGTGATTGCGTGATTGTGATTGCGTGATTGTGATTGCGTCATTGTGGTTGCGTCATTGTGGTTGCGGTACTGTGGTTGCGTGATTGTGATTGCGTGATTGTGATTGCGTGATTGTGATTGCGTGATTGTGATTGCGTGATTGTGATTGCGTGATTGTGATTGCGTGATTGTGATTGCGTGATTGTGATTGCGTGATTGTGATTGCGTGATTGTGATTGCGTGATTGTGATTGCGTGATTGTGATTGTGATTGTTATTGTGTGATTGTGATTGTGTTATTGGGATTGTGTGACTGTGATTGTGTGACTGTGATTGTGTGACTGTGATTGTGTGATTGTGATTGTGTGATTGTGATTGTGTGATTGTGATTGCGTGATTGTGATTGCGTGATTGTGATTGCGTGATTGTGATTGCGGGATTGTGATTGTGTTATTGTGATTGCGTTATTGTGATTCCGTTATTGGGACTGCGTGATTGTGATTGCGTGATTGTGATAGCGTGATTGTGATTGCGTGATTGTGTTTGCGTGATTGTGAGTGCGAGATTGTGATTGCGTGACTGTGATTGCGTGATTCTGATTGCGTGATTCTGATTGCGCGATTGTGATTGCGTGATTGTGATTGCGTGATTGTGATTGCGGGATTGTGATTGTGTTATTGTGATTGCGTTATTGTGATTCCGTTATTGGGACTGCGTTATTGTGATTGCGTGATTGTGATTGTGTGATTGTGATTGTGTCACTGCGATTGTGATTGTGTTATTGTGATTGCGTTATTGTGATTCCGTTATTGGGACTGCGTGATTGTGATTGCGTGATTGTGATTGCGTGATTGTGATTGCGTGATTGTGATTGCGTGATTGTGATTGCGTGACTGTGATTGCGTGATTGTGATTGCGTGATTGTGATTGCGTGATTGTGATAGCGTGACTGTGATTGCGTGATTGTGATTGCGTGATTGTGATTGCGTGATTGTGATTGCGTCATTGTGATTGCGTCTTTGTGATTGCGTGATTGTGATTGCGTGATTGTGATTGCGTGATTGTGATAGCGTGATTGTGATTGCGTGATTGTGATTGCGTGATTGTGATTGCGTGATTGTGATTGCGCGATTGTGATTGCGCGATTGTGATTGCGCGATTGTGATTGCGCGATTGTGATTGCGCGATTGTGATTGGGTGATTGTGATTGCGTGATTGTGATTGCGTGATTGTGATTGCGTGATTGTGATTGCGTGATTGTGATTGCGTCATTGTGGTTGCGTCATTGTGGTTGCGGTACTGTGGTTGCGTGATTGTGATTGCGTGATTGTGATTGCGTGATTGTGATTGCGTGTTTGTGATTGCGTGATTGTGATTGCGTGATTGTGATTGCGTGATTGTGACAGCGTGATTGTGATTGCGTGATTGCGATTGCGTGATTGGGATTGCGTGATTGTGATTGCGTGATTGTGATTGCGTGATTGTGATTGCGTGATTGTGATTGCGTGACTGTGATTGCGTGATTGTGATTGCGTGATTGTGATTGCGTGATTGTGATTGCGTGATTGTGATTGCGTGATTGTGATTGCGTGATTGTGATTGCGTGATTGTGATTGCGTGATTGTGATTGCGTGATTGTGATTGCGTGATTGTGATTGTGATTGTTATTGTGTGATTGTGATTGTGTTATTGGGATTGTGTGACTGTGATTGTGTGACTGTGATTGTGTGACTGTGATTGTGTGATTGTGATTGTGTGATTGTGATTGTGGGATTGTGATTGTGTGATTGTGATTGTGTGATTATAATTGTGTGATTCTGATTGCGTGATTGTGATGGCGTGATTGTGATGGCGTGATTGTGATTGCGTGATTGTGATTGCGTTATTGTGGTTGCGTGATTGTGATGGCGTGATTGTGATTGCGTGATTGTGATTGCGTGATTGTGATTGGGTGATTTTGATTGCGTGATTGTGATTGCGTGATTGTGATTGCGTGATTGTGATTGCGTGATTGTGATTGCGTGACTGTGATTGCGTGATTGTGATTGCGTGATTGTGATTGCGTGATTGTGATAGCGTGACTGTGATTGCGTGATTGTGATTGCGTGATTGTGATTGCGTGATTGTGATTGCGTCATTGTGATTGCGTCATTGTGATTGCGTCTTTGTGATTGCGTGATTGTGATTGCGTGATTGTGATTGCGTGATTGTGATAGCGTGATTGTGATTGCGTGATTGTGATTGCGTGATTGTGATTGCGTGATTGTGATTGCGCGATTGTGATTGCGCGATTGTGATTGCGCGATTGTGATTGCGTGATTGTGATTGCGTGTTTGTGATTGCGTGATTGTGATTGCGTGATTGTGATTGCGTGATTGTGATTGCGCGATTGTGATTGCGCGATTGTGATTGCGCGATTGTGATTGCGCGATTGTGATTGCGCGATTGTGATTGGGTGATTGTGATTGCGTGATTGTGATTGCGTGATTGTGATTGCGTGATTGTGATTGCGTGATTGTGATTGCGTCATTGTGGTTGCGTCATTGTGGTTGCGGTATTGTGGTTGCGTGATTGTGATTGCGTGATTGTGATTGCGTGATTGTGATTGCGTGTTTGTGATTGCGTGATTGTGATTGCGTGATTGTGATTGCGTGATTGTGATTGCGTGATTGTGATTGCGTGATTGTGATTGCGTGATTGTGATTGCGTGATTGTGATTGCGTGATTGTGATTGTGATTGTTATTGTGTGATTGTGATTGTGTTATTGGGATTGTGTGACTGTGATTGTGTGACTGTGATTGTGTGACTGTGATTGTGTGATTGTGATTGTGTGATTGTGATTGTGGGATTGTGATTGTGTGATTGTGATTGTGTGATTATAATTGTGTGATTCTGATTGCGTGATTGTGATGGCGTGATTGTGATGACGTGATTGTGATTGCGTGATTGTGATTGCGTTATTGTGGTTGCGTGATTGTGATGGCGTGATTGTGATTGCGTGATTGTGATTGCGTGATTGTGATTGGGTGATTTTGATTGCGTGATTGTGATTGCGTGATTGTGATTGCGTGATTGTGATTGCGTGACTGTGATTGCGTGACTGTGATTGCGTGATTGTGATTGCGTGATTGTGATTGCGTGATTGTGATAGCGTGACTGTGATTGCGTGATTGTGATTGCGTGATTGTGATTGCGTGATTGTGATTGCGTCATTGTGATTGCGTCATTGTGATTGCGTCTTTGTGATTGCGTGATTGTGATTGCGTGATTGTGATTGAGTGATTGTGATAGCGTGATTGTGATTGCGTGATTGTGATTGCGTGATTGTGTTTGCGTGATTGTGATTGCGCGATTGTGATTGCGCGATTGTGATTGCGCGATTGTGATTGCGCGATTGTGATTGCGCGATTGTGATTGCGCGATTGTGATTGCGCGATTGTGATTGCGCGATTGTGATTGCGCGATTGTGATTGCGCGATTGTGATTGCGCGATTGTGATTGCGCGATTGTGATTGCGCGATTGTGATTGCGCGATTGTGATTGCGCGATTGTGATTGCGCGATTGTGATTGCGCGATTGTGATTGCGCGATTGTGATTGCGCGATTGTGATTGCGCGATTGTGATTGCGCGATTGTGATTGCGCGATTGTGATTGCGCGATTGTGATTGCGCGATTGTGATTGCGCGATTGTGATTGCGCGATTGTGATTGCGCGATTGTGATTGCGCGATTGTGATTGCGCGATTGTGATTGCGCGATTGTGATTGCGCGATTGTGATTGCGCGATTGTGATTGCGCGATTGTGATTGCGCGATTGTGATTGCGCGATTGTGATTGCGCGATTGTGATTGCGCGATTGTGATTGCGCGATTGTGATTGCGCGATTGTGATTGCGCGATTGTGATTGCGCGATTGTGATTGCGCGATTGTGATTGCGCGATTGTGATTGCGCGATTGTGATTGCGCGATTGTGGTTGCGTGATTGTGATTGCGTGATTGTGATTGCGTGATTCTGATTGCGTGATTCTGATTGCGTGATTGTGATTGCGTGATTGTGATTGCGTGATTGTTGTTGCGTTATTGTGATTGCGTTATTGTGGTTGCGTGATTGTGATGGCGTGATTGTGATTGTGATTGTGATTGTGTGATTGTGATTGTGATTGTGTTAGTGTGATTGTGTGGTTGTGATTGTGTGATTGTAATTGTCTGATTCTGATTGCGTGACTCTGATTGCGTGATTGTGATTGCGTGATTGTGATTGCGTGATTGTGATTGCGTGATTGTGATTGCGTGATTATGATTGCGTGATTGTGATTGCGTGATTGTGATTGCGTGATTGTGATTGCGTGATTGTGATTGCGTGATTGTGATTGCGTGACTGTGATTGCGTGATTGTGATTGTGTGACTGTGATTGTGTGACTGTGATTGTGTGACTGTGATTGTGTGACTGTGATTGTGTGACTGTGATTGTGTGATTGTGATTGTGGGATTGTGATTGTGTGATTATAATTGTGTGATTCTGATTGCGTGATTGTGATGGCGTGATTGTGATGACGTGATTGTGATTGCGTGATTGTGATTGCGTTATTGTGGTTGCGTGATTGTAATGGCGTGATTGTGATTGCGTGATTGTGATTGCGTGATTGTGATTGCGCGATTGTGATTGCGCGATTGTGATTGCGCGATTGTGATTGCGCGATTGTGATTGCGCGATTGTGATTGCGCGATTGTGATTGCGCGATTGTGATTGGGTGATTGTGATTGCGTGATTGTGATTGCGTGATTGTGATTGCGTGATTGTGATTGCGTCATTGTGGTTGCGTCATTGTGGTTGCGGTATTGTGGTTGCGTGATTGTGATTGCGTGATTGTGATTGCGTGATTGTGATTGCGTGTTTGTGATTGCGTGATTGTGATTGCGTGATTGTGATTGCGTGATTGTGACAGCGTGATTGTGACTGCGTGATTGCGATTGCGTGATTGGGATTGCGTGATTGGGATTGCGTGATTGTGATTGCGTGATTGTGATTGCGTGATTGTGATTGCGTGATTGTGATTGCGTGACTGTGATTGCGTGATTGTGATTGCGTGATTGTGATTGCGTGATTGTGATTGCGTGATTGTGATTGCGTGATTATGATTGCGTGATTGTGATTGCGTGATTGTGATTGCGTGATTGTGATTGCGTGATTGTGATTGCGTGATTGTGATTGCGTGATTGTGATTGCGTGATTGTGATTGCGTGATTGTGATTGCGTGATTGTGATTGTGTGACTGTGATTGTGTGACTGTGATTGTGTGACTGTGATTGTGTGACTGTGATTGTGTGATTGTGATTGTGGGATTGTGATTGTGTGATTGTGATTGTGTGATTATAATTGTGTGATTCTGATTGCGTGATTGTGATGGCGTGATTGTGATGACGTGATTGTGATTGCGTGATTGTGATTGCGTTATTGTGGTTGCGTGATTGTAATGGCGTGATTGTGATTGCGTGATTGTGATTGCGTGATTGTGATTGGGTGATTTTGATTGCGTGATTGTGATTGCGTGATTGTGATTGCGTGATTGTGATTGCGTGATTGTGATTGCGTGATTGTGATTGCGTGATTGTGATTGCGTGATTGTGATTGCGTGATTGTGATAGCGCGATTGTGATTGCGCGATTGTGATTGCGCGATTGTGATTGCGCGATTGTGATTGCGCGATTGTCATTGCGCGATTGTGATTGCGCGATTGTGATTGCGCGATTGTGATTGCGCGATTGTGATTGCGCGATTGTGATTGCGCGATTGTGATTGCGCGATTGTGATTGCGCGATTGTGATTGCGCGATTGTGATTGCGCGATTGTGATTGCGCGATTGTGATTGCGCGATTGTGATTGCGCGATTGTGATTGCGCGATTGTGATTGCGCGATTGTGATTGCGCGATTGTGATTGCGCGATTGTGATTGCGCGATTGTGATTGCGCGATTGTGATTGCGCGATTGTGATTGCGCGATTGTGATTGCGCGATTGTGATTGCGCGATTGTGATTGCGCGATTGTGATTGCGCGATTGTGATTGCGTGATTGTGATTGCGTGACTGTGATTGTGTGACTGTGATTGTGTGACTGTGATTGTGTGACTGTGATTGTGTGACTGTGATTGTGTGATTGTGATTGTGGGATTGTGATTGTGTGATTGTGATTGTGTGATTATAATTGTGTGATTCTGATTGCGTGATTGTGATGGCGTGATTGTGATGACGTGATTGTGATTGCGTGATTGTGATTGCGTTATTGTGGTTGCGTGATTGTAATGGCGTGATTGTGATTGCGTGATTGTGATTGCGTGATTGTGATTGCGCGATTGTGATTGCGCGATTGTGATTGCGCGATTGTGATTGCGCGATTGTGATTGCGCGATTGTGATTGCGCGATTGTGATTGCGCGATTGTGATTGGGTGATTGTGATTGCGTGATTGTGATTGCGTGATTGTGATTGCGTGATTGTGATTGCGTCATTGTGGTTGCGTCATTGTGGTTGCGGTATTGTGGTTGCGTGATTGTGATTGCGTGATTGTGATTGCGTGATTGTGATTGCGTGTTTGTGATTGCGTGATTGTGATTGCGTGATTGTGATTGCGTGATTGTGACAGCGTGATTGTGACTGCGTGATTGCGATTGCGTGATTGGGATTGCGTGATTGGGATTGCGTGATTGTGATTGCGTGATTGTGATTGCGTGATTGTGATTGCGTGATTGTGATTGCGTGACTGTGATTGCGTGATTGTGATTGCGTGATTGTGATTGCGTGATTGTGATTGCGTGATTGTGATTGCGTGATTATGATTGCGTGATTGTGATTGCGTGATTGTGATTGCGTGATTGTGATTGCGTGATTGTGATTGCGTGATTGTGATTGCGTGATTGTGATTGCGTGATTGTGATTGCGTGATTGTGATTGCGTGATTGTGATTGTGTGACTGTGATTGTGTGACTGTGATTGTGTGACTGTGATTGTGTGACTGTGATTGTGTGATTGTGATTGTGGGATTGTGATTGTGTGATTGTGATTGTGTGATTATAATTGTGTGATTCTGATTGCGTGATTGTGATGGCGTGATTGTGATGACGTGATTGTGATTGCGTGATTGTGATTGCGTTATTGTGGTTGCGTGATTGTAATGGCGTGATTGTGATTGCGTGATTGTGATTGCGTGATTGTGATTGGGTGATTTTGATTGCGTGATTGTGATTGCGTGATTGTGATTGCGTGATTGTGATTGCGTGATTGTGATTGCGTGATTGTGATTGCGTGATTGTGATTGCGTGATTGTGATAGCGCGATTGTGATTGCGCGATTGTGATTGCGCGATTGTGATTGCGCGATTGTGATTGCGCGATTGTCATTGCGCGATTGTCATTGCGCGATTGTGATTGCGCGATTGTGATTGCGCGATTGTGATTGCGCGATTGTGATTGCGCGATTGTGATTGCGCGATTGTGATTGCGCGATTGTGATTGCGCGATTGTGATTGCGCGATTGTGATTGCGCGATTGTGATTGCGCGATTGTGATTGCGCGATTGTGATTGCGCGATTGTGATTGCGCGATTGTGATTGCGCGATTGTGATTGCGCGATTGTGATTGCGCGATTGTGATTGCGCGATTGTGATTGCGCGATTGTGATTGCGCGATTGTGATTGCGCGATTGTGATTGCGCGATTGTGATTGCGCGATTGTGATTGCGCGATTGTGATTGCGCGATTGTGATTGCGCGATTGTGATTGCGCGATTGTGATTGCGCGATTGTGATTGCGCGATTGTGATTGCGCGATTGTGATTGCGCGATTGTGATTGCGCGATTGTGATTGCGCGATTGTGATTGCGCGATTGTGATTGCGCGATTGTGATTGCGCGATTGTGATTGCGCGATTGTGATTGCGCGATTGTGATTGCGCGATTGTGATTGTGCGATTGTGATTGTGTGATTGTGGTTGCGTGATTGTGATTGCGTGATTGTGATTGCGTGATTGTGATTGCGTGATTGTGATTGCGTGATTCTGATTGCGTGATTGTGATTGCGTGATTGTGATTGCGTGATTGTTGTTGCGTTATTGTGATTGCGTTATTGTGGTTGCGTGATTGTGATGGCGTGATTGTGATTGTGATTGTGATTGTGTGATTGTGATTGTGATTGTGTTAGTGTGATTGTGTGGTTGTGATTGTGTGATTGTAATTGTCTGATTCTGATTGCGTGACTCTGATTGCGTGATTGTGATTGCGTGATTGTGATTGCGTGATTGTGATTGCGTGATTGTGATTGCGTGATTATGATTGCGTGATTGTGATTGCGTGATTGTGATTGCGTGATTGTGATTGCGTGATTGTGATTGCGTGATTGTGATTGCGTGATTGTGATTGCGTGATTGTGATTGCGTGATTGTGATTGTGTGACTGTGATTGTGTGACTGTGATTGTGTGACTGTGATTGTGTGACTGTGATTGTGTGACTGTGATTGTGTGATTGTGATTGTGGGATTGTGATTGTGTGATTGTGATTGTGTGATTATAATTGTGTGATTCTGATTGCGTGATTGTGATGGCGTGATTGTGATGACGTGATTGTGATTGCGTGATTGTGATTGCGTTATTGTGGTTGCGTGATTGTAATGGCGTGATTGTGATTGCGTGATTGTGATTGCGTGATTGTGATTGGGTGATTTTGATTGCGTGATTGTGATTGCGTGATTGTGATTGCGTGATTGTGATTGCGTGATTGTGATTGCGTGATTGTGATTGCGTGATTGTGATTGCGTGATTGTGATAGCGTGATTGTGATTGCGCGATTGTGATTGCGCGATTGTGATTGCGCGATTGTGATTGCGCGATTGTCATTGCGCGATTGTGATTGCGCGATTGTGATTGCGCGATTGTGATTGCGCGATTGTGATTGCGCGATTGTGATTGCGCGATTGTGATTGCGCGATTGTCATTGCGCGATTGTGATTGCGCGATTGTGATTGCGCGATTGTGATTGCGCGATTGTGATTGCGCGATTGTGATTGCGCGATTGTGATTGCGCGATTGTGATTGCGCGATTGTGATTGCGCGATTGTGATTGCGCGATTGTGATTGCGCGATTGTGATTGCGCGATTGTGATTGCGCGATTGTGATTGCGCGATTGTGATTGCGCGATTGTGATTGCGCGATTGTGATTGCGCGATTGTGATTGCGCGATT
Organism: Megachile rotundata; assembly: GCF_050947335.1. Lineage (NCBI taxonomy): Eukaryota > Metazoa > Arthropoda > Insecta > Hymenoptera > Megachilidae > Megachile > Megachile rotundata. Next base: position 248,341 of record NW_027473402.1, read on the forward strand.
GTGATTGCGCGATTGTGATTGCGCGATTGTGATTGCGCGATTGTGATTGCGCGATTGTGATTGCGCGATTGTGATTGCGCGATTGTGATTGCGCGATTGTGATTGCGCGATTGTGATTGCGCGATTGTGATTGCGCGATTGTGATTGCGCGATTGTGATTGCGCGATTGTGATTGCGCGATTGTGATTGCGCGATTGTGATTGCGCGATTGTGATTGCGCGATTGTGATTGCGCGATTGTGATTGCGCGATTGTGATTGCGCGATTGTGATTGCGCGATTGTGATTGCGCGATTGTGATTGCGCGATTGTGATTGCGCGATTGTGATTGCGCGATTGTGATTGCGCGATTGTGATTGCGCGATTGTGATTGCGCGATTGTGATTGCGCGATTGTGATTGCGCGATTGTGATTGCGCGATTGTGATTGCGCGATTGTGATTGCGCGATTGTGATTGCGCGATTGTGATTGCGCGATTGTGATTGCGCGATTGTGATTGCGCGATTGTGATTGCGCGATTGTGATTGCGCGATTGTGATTGCGCGATTGTGATTGCGCGATTGTGATTGCGCGATTGTGATTGCGCGATTGTGATTGCGCGATTGTGATTGCGCGATTGTGATTGCGCGATTGTGATTGCGCGATTGTGATTGCGCGATTGTGGTTGCGCGATTGTGATTGCGTGATTGTGATTGCGTGATTGTGATTGCGTGATTCTGATTGCGTGATTGTGATTGCGTGATTGTGATTGCGTGATTGTGATTGCGTGATTGTGATTGCGTGATTGTTGTTGCGTTATTGTGATTGCGTTATTGTGGTTGCGTGATTGTGATGGCGTGATTGTGATTGTGATTGTGATTGTGTGATTGTGATTGTGATTGTGTTAGTGTGATTGTGTGGTTGTGATTGTGTGATTGTAATTGTCTGATTCTGATTGCGTGACTCTGATTGCGTGATTGTGATTGGGTGATTGTGATTGCGTGATTGTGATTGCGTGATTGTGATTGCGTGATAGTGATTGCGTGATTGTGATGGCGTGATTGTGATTGCGTGTTTGTGATTGCGTGATTGTGATTGCGTGATTGTGATTGCGTGATTGTGATTGCGTGATTGTGATTGCGTGATTGTGATCGCGTTATTGTGGTTACGTGATTGTGATGGCGTGATTGTGATTGTGATTGTGTGATTGTGATTGTGATTGTGATTGTGATTGTGATTGTGATTGTGATTGTGATTGTGATTGTGATTGTGATTGTGATTGTGATTGTGATTGTGATTGTGATTGTGATTGTGATTGTGATTGTGATTGTGATTGTGATTGTGATTGTGATTGTGATTGTGATTGTGATTGTGATTGTGATTGTGATTGTGATTGTGATTGTGATTGTGATTGTGATTGTGATTGTGATTGTGATTGTGATTGTGATTGTGATTGTGATTGTGATTGTGATTGTGATTGTGATTGTGATTGTGATTGTGATTGTGTGATTGTGATTGTGTGATTGTGATTGTGTGATTGTGATTGTGTGACTGTGATTGTGTGACTGTGATTGTGTGATTGTGATTGTGTGATTGTGATTGTATGATTGTGATTGTGGGATTGTGATTGTGTGATTGTGATTGTGTGATTGTAATTGTGTGATTCCGATTGCGTGATTCTGATTGCGTGATTGTGATTGTGTGATTGTGATGGCGTGATTGTGATGGCGTGATTGTGGTTGCGTGATTGTGATTGTGTTATTGTGGTTGCGTGATTGTGATTGTGATTCTGATTGCGTGATTGTGATTGCGTGATTGTGGTTGCGTTATTGTGATTGCGTTACTGTGGTTGAGTGATTGTGAATGCGTGATTCTGATTGCTTGAGTGTGATTGCGTGATTGTGATGGCGTGATTGTGATGGCGTGATTGTGATGGCGTGATTGTGATTGCGTGATTGTGATTGCGTGTTTGTGGTTGCTTTACTGTGATTGCGTTACTGTGATTGCGTGATTGTGATTGGGTGATTGTGATTGTGTGATTGTGATTGTGTGATTGCTTGATTGTGATTGCGTGATTGTGATTGCGTCATTGTGGTTGCGTCATTGTGGTTGCGTCATTGTAGTTGCGGTATTGTGGTTGCGTGATTGTGGTTGCGTGATTGTGATTGCGTGATTGTGATTGCGTGATTGTGATTGCGTGTTTGTGATTGCGTGATTGTGATTGCGTGATTGTGATTGCGTGATTGTGATTGCGTGATTGTCATTGCGTGATTGTGATTGCGTGATTGTGATTGCGTCATTGTGATTGCGTGATTGTGATTGCGTGATTGTGATTGCGTGATTGTGATTGCGTGATTGTGATTGCGTGATTGTGAGTGCGTTATTGTGATTGCGTGATTGTGATTGCGTGATTCTGATTGCGTGATTGTGATGGCGTGATTGTGATGGCGTGATTGTGATTGCGTGATTGTGATTGCGTTATTGTGGTTGCGTGATTGTGATGGCGTGATTGTGATTGTGATTGTGTGATTGTGATTGTCTGATTGTGATTGTCTGATTGTGATTGTGTGATTGTGATTGTGTGATTGTGATTGTGTGATTGTGATTGTGTGATTGTGATTGTGTGATTGTGATTGTGTGATTGTGATTGTGCGATTGTGATTGTGCGATTGTGATTGTGCGATTGTGATTGTGCGATTGTGATTGTGTGATTGTGATTGTGTGATTGTGATTGTGTGATTGTGATTGTGTGATTGTGATTGTGTGATTGTGATTGTGTGATTGTGATTGTGTGATTGTGACTGTCTGATTGTGATTGTGATTGTGTCAGTGTGATTGTGTGGTTGTGATTGTGTGATTGTAATTGTCTGATTCTGATTGCGTGACTCTGATTGCGTGATTGTGATTGGGTGATTGTGATTGCGTGATTGTGATTGCGTGATTGTGATTGCGTGATAGTGATTGCGTGATTGTGATGGCGTGATTGTGATTGCGTGATTGTGATTGCGTGATTGTGATTGCGTGATTGTGATTGGGTGATTGTGATGGCGTGATTGTGATTGCGTGATTGTGATTGCGTGATTGTGATTGCATGATTGTGATCGCGTGATTGTGATCGCGTTATTGTGGTTACGTGATTGTGATGGCGTGATTGTGATTGTGATTGTGTGATTGTGATTGTGATTGTGATTGTGATTGTGATTGTGATTGTGATTGTGATTGTGATTGTGATTGTGATTGTGATTGTGATTGTGATTGTGATTGTGATTGTGATTGTGATTGTGATTGTGATTGTGATTGTGATTGTGATTGTGATTGTGATTGTGATTGTGATTGTGATTGTGATTGTGATTGTGATTGTGATTGTGATTGTGATTGTGATTGTGATTGTGATTGTGATTGTGATTGTGATTGTGATTGTGTGATTGTGATTGTGTGATTGTGGTTGTGTGATTGTGATTGTGTGACTGTGATTGTGTTATTGTGATTGTGTGATTGTGATTGTGTGATTGTGATTGTGGGATTGTGATTGTGTGATTGTGATTGTGTGATTGTAATTGTGTGATTCTGATTGCGTGATTCTGATTGCGTGATTGTGATTGTGTGATTGTGATGGCGTGATTGTGATGGCGTGATTGTGGTTGCGTGATTGTGATTGCGTTATTGTGGTTGCGTGATTGTGATTGTGATTCTGATTGCGTGATTGTGATTGCGTGATTGTGGTTGCGTTATTGTGATTGCGTTACTGTGGTTGAGTGATTGTGAATGCGTGATTCTGATTGCTTGATTGTGATTGCGTGATTGTGATTGTGTGATTGTGATTGCGTGATTGTGATTGCGTGATTGTGATTGCGTGATTGTGATTGCGTGATTGTGATTGCGTGATTGTGATTGGGTGATTGTGATTGCGTGATTGTGATTGCGTGATTGTGATTGCGTGATTGTGATTGCGTGATTGTGATTGCGTCATTGTGGTTGCGTCATTGTGGTTGCGGTATTGTGGTTGCGTGATTGTGATTGCGTGATTGTGATTGCGTGATTGTGATTGCGTGTTTGTGATTGCGTGATTGTGATTGCGTGATTGTGATTGCGTGATTGTGACTGCGTGATTGTGATTGCGTGATAGTGATTGTGATTGTGATTGCGTGATTGTGCTTGCGTGATTGTGATTCCGTGATTGTGATTGCGTCATTGTGATTGCGTCATTGTGATTGCGTGATTGTGATTGCGTGATTGTGATTGCGTTATTGTGGTTGCGTGACTGTGATGGCGTGATTGTGATTGTGATTGTGTGATTGTGATTGTCTGATTGTGATTGTGTGATTGTGATTGTGTGATTGTGATTGTGTGATTGTGATTGTGTGATTGTGATTGTGTGATTGTGATTGTGTGATTGTGATTGTGTGATTGTGATTGTGTGATTGTGATTGTGGGATTGTGATTGTGCGATTGTGATTGTGCGATTGTGATTGTGCGATTGTGATTGCGTGATTGTGATTGCGTGATTGTGATTGCGTGATTGTGACTGCGTGATTGTGATTGCGTGATAGTGATTGTGATTGTGATTGCGTGATTGTGCTTGCGTGATTGTGATTCCGTGATTGTGATTGCGTCATTGTGATTGCGTCATTGTGATTGCGTGATTGTGATTGCGTGATTGTGATTGCGTTATTGTGGTTGCGTGACTGTGATGGCGTGATTGTGATTGTGATTGTGTGATTGTGATTGTCTGATTGTGATTGTGTGATTGTGATTGTGTGATTGTAATTGTGTGATTGTGATTGTGTGATTGTGATTGTGTGATTGTGATTGTGTGATTGTGATTGTGGGATTGTGATTGTGCGATTGTGATTGTGCGATTGTGATTGTGCGATTGTGATTGTGCGATTGTGATTGTGCGATTGTGATTGTGCGATTGTGATTGTGCGATTGTGATTGTGCGATTGTGATTGTGTGATTGTGATTGTGTGATTGTGATTGTGTGATTGTGACTGTCTGATTGTGATTGTGATTGTGTTAGTGAGATTGTGTGGTTGTGATTGTGTGATTGTAATTGTCTGATTCTGATTGCGTGACTCTGATTGCGTGATTGTGATTGGGTGATTGTGATTGCGTGATTGTGATTGCGTGATTCTGATTGCTTGATTGTGATTGCGTGATTGTGATTGTGTGATTGTGATTGCGTGATTGTGATTGCGTGATTCTGATTGCGTGATTGTGATTGCGTGATTGTGATTGCGTGATTCTGATTGCGTGATTGTGATTGCGTGATTGTGATTGCGTGATTGTGAGTGCGTGATTGTGATAGCGTGATTGTGATTGCGTGATTGTGATTGCGTGATTCTGATTGCGTGATTCTGATTGCGTGATTGTGATGGCGTGATTGTGATGGCGTGATTGTGATTGCGTGATTGTGATTGCGTTATTGTGGTTGCGTGATTGTGATGGCGTGATTGTGATTGTGATTGTGTGATTGTGATTGTCTGATTGTGATTGTGTGATTGTGACTGTCTGATTGTGATTGTGATTGTGTCAGTGTGATTGTGTGGTTGTGATTGTGTGATTGTAATTGTCTGATTCTGATTGCGTGACTCTGATTGCGTGATTGTGATTGGGTGATTGTGATTGCGTGATTGTGATTGCGTGATTGTGATTGCGTGATAGTGATTGCGTGATTGTGATGGCGTGATTGTGATTGCGTGATTGTGATTGCGTGATTGTGATTGCGTGATTGTGATTGGGTGATTGTGATGGCGTGATTGTGATTGCGTGATTGTGATTGCGTGATTGTGATTGCATGATTGTGATCGCGTGATTGTGATCGCGTTATTGTGGTTACGTGATTGTGATGGCGTGATTGTGATTGTGATTGTGTGATTGTGATTGTGATTGTGATTGTGATTGTGATTGTGATTGTGATTGTGATTGTGATTGTGATTGTGATTGTGATTGTGATTGTGATTGTGATTGTGATTGTGATTGTGATTGTGATTGTGATTGTGATTGTGATTGTGATTGTGATTGTGTGATTGTGATTGTGTGATTGTGGTTGTGTGATTGTGATTGTGTGACTGTGATTGTGTGATTGTGATTGTGTGATTGTGATTGTGTGATTGTGATTGTGGGATTGTGATTGTGTGATTGTGATTGTGTGATTGTAATTGTGTGATTCTGATTGCGTGATTCTGATTGCGTGATTGTGATTGTGTGATTGTGATGGCGTGATTGTGATGGCGTGATTGTGGTTGCGTGATTGTGATTGCGTTATTGTGGTTGCGTGATTGTGATTGTGATTCTGATTGCGTGATTGTGATTGCGTGATTGTGGTTGCGTTATTGTGATTGCGTTACTGTGGTTGAGTGATTGTGAATGCGTGATTCTGATTGCTTGATTGTGATTGCGTGATTGTGATTGTGTGATTGTGATTGCGTGATTGTGATTGCGTGATTGTGATTGCGTGATTGTGATTGCGTGATTGTGATTGCGTGATTGTGATTGGGTGATTGTGATTGCGTGATTGTGATTGCGTGATTGTGATTGCGTGATTGTGATTGCGTGATTGTGATTGCGTCATTGTGGTTGCGTCATTGTGGTTGCGGTATTGTGGTTGCGTGATTGTGATTGCGTGATTGTGATTGCGTGATTGTGATGGCGTGATTGTGATGGCGTGATTGTGGTTGCGTGATTGTGATTGTGTTATTGTGGTTGCGTGATTGTGATTGTGATTCTGATTGCGTGATTGTGATTGCGTGATTGTGGTTGCGTTATTGTGATTGCGTTACTGTGGTTGAGTGATTGTGAATGCGTGATTCTGATTGCTTGAGTGTGATTGCGTGATTGTGATGGCGTGATTGTGATGGCGTGATTGTGATGGCGTGATTGTGATTGCGTGATTGTGATTGCGTGATTGTGATTGCGTGTTTGTGGTTGCTTTACTGTGATTGCGTTACTGTGATTGCGTGATTGTGATTGGGTGATTGTGATTGTGTGATTGTGATTGTGTGATTGCTTGATTGTGATTGCGTGATTGTGATTGCGTCATTGTGGTTGCGTCATTGTGGTTGCGTGATTGTGATTGCGTGATTGTGATTGCGTGATTGTGATTGCGTCATTGTGATTGCGTGATTGTGATTGCGTGATTGTGATTGCGTGATTGTGATTGCGTGATTGTGATTGCGTGATTGTGATTGCGTGATTGTGAGTGCGTTATTGTGATTGCGTGATTGTGATTGCGTGATTGTGATTGCGTGATTCTGATTGCGTGATTGTGATGGCGTGACTGTGATGGCGTGATTGTGATTGTGTGATTGTGATTGTGTGATTGTGATTGTGTGATTGTGATTGTGTGATTGTGATTGTGCGATTGTGATTGTGCGATTGTGATTGTGCGATTGTGATTGTGTGATTGTGATTGTGTGATTGTGATTGTGTGATTGTGATTGTGTGATTGTGATTGTGTGATTGTGATTGTGTGATTGTGACTGTCTGATTGTGATTGTGATTGTGTCAGTGTGATTGTGTGGTTGTGATTGTGTGATTGTAATTGTCTGATTCTGATTGCGTGACTCTGATTGCGTGATTGTGATTGGGTGATTGTGATTGCGTGATTGTGATTGCGTGATTGTGATTGCGTGATAGTGATTGCGTGATTGTGATGGCGTGATTGTGATTGCGTGATTGTGATTGCGTGATTGTGATTGCGTGATTGTGATTGGGTGATTGTGATGGCGTGATTGTGATTGCGTGATTGTGATTGCGTGATTGTGATTGCATGATTGTGATCGCGTGATTGTGATCGCGTTATTGTGGTTACGTGATTGTGATGGCGTGATTGTGATTGTGATTGTGTGATTGTGATTGTGATTGTGATTGTGATTGTGATTGTGATTGTGATTGTGATTGTGATTGTGATTGTGATTGTGATTGTGATTGTGATTGTGATTGTGATTGTGATTGTGATTGTGATTGTGATTGTGATTGTGATTGTGATTGTGATTGTGATTGTGATTGTGATTGTGATTGTGATTGTGTGATTGTGATTGTGTGATTGTGGTTGTGTGATTGTGATTGTGTGACTGTGATTGTGTGATTGTGATTGTGTGATTGTGATTGTGTGATTGTGATTGTGGGATTGTGATTGTGTGATTGTGATTGTGTGATTGTAATTGTGTGATTCTGATTGCGTGATTCTGATTGCGTGATTGTGATTGTGTGATTGTGATGGCGTGATTGTGATGGCGTGATTGTGGTTGCGTGATTGTGATTGCGTTATTGTGGTTGCGTGATTGTGATTGTGATTCTGATTGCGTGATTGTGATTGCGTGATTGTGGTTGCGTTATTGTGATTGCGTTACTGTGGTTGAGTGATTGTGAATGCGTGATTCTGATTGCTTGATTGTGATTGCGTGATTGTGATTGTGTGATTGTGATTGCGTGATTGTGATTGCGTGATTGTGATTGCGTGATTGTGATTGCGTGATTGTGATTGCGTGATTATGATTGGGTGATTGTGATTGCGTGATTGTGATTGCGTGATTGTGATTGCGTGATTGTGATTGCGTGATTGTGATTGCGTCATTGTGGTTGCGTCATTGTGGTTGCGGTATTGTGGTTGCGTGATTGTGATTGCGTGATTGTGATTGCGTGATTGTGATTGCGTGTTTGTGATTGCGTGATTGTGATTGCGTGATTGTGATTGCGTGATTGTGACTGCGTGATTGTGATTGCGTGATAGTGATTGTGATTGTGATTGCGTGATTGTGCTTGCGTGATTGTGATTCCGTGATTGTGATTGCGTCATTGTGATTGCGTCATTGTGATTGCGTGATTGTGATTGCGTGATTGTGATTGCGTTATTGTGGTTGCGTGACTGTGATGGCGTGATTGTGATTGTGATTGTGTGATTGTGATTGTCTGATTGTGATTGTGTGATTGTGATTGTGTGATTGTGATTGTGTGATTGTGATTGTGTGATTGTGATTGTGTGATTGTGATTGTGTGATTGTGATTGTGTGATTGTGATTGTGGGATTGTGATTGTGCGATTGTGATTGTGCGATTGTGATTGTGCGATTGTGATTGCGTGATTGTGATTGCGTGATTGTGATTGCGTGATTGTGACTGCGTGATTGTGATTGCGTGATAGTGATTGTGATTGTGATTGCGTGATTGTGCTTGCGTGATTGTGATTCCGTGATTGTGATTGCGTCATTGTGATTGCGTCATTGTGATTGCGTGATTGTGATTGCGTGATTGTGATTGCGTTATTGTGGTTGCGTGACTGTGATGGCGTGATTGTGATTGTGATTGTGTGATTGTGATTGTCTGATTGTGATTGTGTGATTGTGATTGTGTGATTGTGATTGTGTGATTGTGATTGTGTGATTGTGATTGTGTGATTGTGATTGTGTGATTGTGATTGTGTGATTGTGATTGTGGGATTGTGATTGTGCGATTGTGATTGTGCGATTGTGATTGTGCGATTGTGATTGTGCGATTGTGATTGTGCGATTGTGATTGTGCGATTGTGATTGTGCGATTGTGATTGTGCGATTGTGATTGTGCGATTGTGATTGTGTGATTGTGATTGTGTGATTGTGATTGTGTGATTGTGACTGTCTGATTGTGATTGTGATTGTGTTAGTGAGATTGTGTGGTTGTGATTGTGTGATTGTAATTGTCTGATTCTGATTGCGTGACTCTGATTGCGTGATTGTGATTGGGTGATTGTGATTGCGTGATTGTGATTGCGTGATTCTGATTGCTTGATTGTGATTGCGTGATTGTGATTGTGTGATTGTGATTGCGTGATTGTGATTGCGTGATTCTGATTGCGTGATTGTGATTGCGTGATTGTGATTGCGTGATTCTGATTGCGTGATTGTGATTGCGTGATTGTGATTGCGTGATTGTGAGTGCGTGATTGTGATAGCGTGATTGTGATTGCGTGATTGTGATTGCGTGATTCTGATTGCGTGATTCTGATTGCGTGATTGTGATGGCGTGATTGTGATGGCGTGATTGTGATTGCGTGATTGTGATTGCGTTATTGTGGTTGCGTGATTGTGATGGCGTGATTGTGATTGTGATTGTGTGATTGTGATTGTGTGATTGTGATTGTGTGATTGTGATTGTGTGATTGTGTGATTGTGATTGTGTGATTGTGTGATTGTGATTGCGTGATTCTGATTGCGTGATTGTGATTGCGTGATTGTGATTGCGTGATTGTGATTGCGTGATTGTGATTGCGTTATTGTGATTGCGTTATTGTGGTTGCGTGATTGTGATGGCGTGATTGTGATTGTGATTGTGATTGTGTGATTGTGACTGTCTGATTGTGATTGTGATTGTGTCAGTGTGATTGTGTGGTTGTGATTGTGTGATTGTAATTGTCTGATTCTGATTGCGTGACTCTGATTGCGTGATTGTGATTGGGTGATTGTGATTGCGTGATTGTGATTGCGCGATTGTGATTGCGTGATAGTGATTGCGTGATTGTGATGGCGTGATTGTGATTGCGTGATTGTGATTGCGTGATTGTGATTGGGTTATTGTGATGGCGTGATTGTGATTGCGTGATTGTGATTGCGTGATTGTGATTGCATGATTGTGATCGCGTGATTGTGATCGCGTTATTGTGGTTACGTGATTGTGATTGTGTGATTGTGATTGTGATTGTGATTGTGATTGTGATTGTGATTGTGATTGTGATTGTGATTGTGATTGTGATTGTGATTGTGATTGTGATTGTGATTGTGATTGTGATTGTGATTGTGATTGTGATTGTGATTGTGATTGTGTGATTGTGATTGTGTGATTGTGATTGTGTGACTGTGATTGTGTGACTGTGATTGTGTGATTGTGATTGTGTGATTGTGATTGTGTGATTGTGATTGTGGGATTGTGATTGTGTGATTGTGATTGTGTGATTGTAAATGTGTGATTGTGATTGCGTCATTGTGGTTGCGTCATTGTGGTTGCGGTATTGTGGTTGCGTGATTGTGATTGCGTGATTGTGATTGCGTGATTGTGATTGCGTGTTTGTGATTGCGTGATTGTGATTGCGTGATTGTGATTGCGTGATTGTGACTGCGTGATTGTGATTGCGTGATAGTGATTGTGATTGTGATTGCGTGATTGTGCTTGCGTGATTGTGATTGCGTGACTGTGATTGCGTCATTGTGATTGCGTCATTGTGATTGCGTGATTGTGATTGCGTGATTGTGATTGCGTGATTGTGATTGCGTGATTGTGATTGCGTGATTGTGATTGCGTGATTGTGATTGCGTGATTGTGATTGCGTGATTGTGAGTGCGTGATTGTGATAGCGTGATTGTGATTGCGTGATTGTGATTGCGTGATTCTGATTGCGTGATTCTGATTGCGTGATTGTGATGGCGTGATTGTGATGGCGTGATTGTGATTGCGTGATTGTGATTGCGTTATTGTGGTTGCGTGATTGTGATGGCGTGATTGTGATTGTGATTGTGTGATTGTGATTGTCTGATTGTGATTGTGTGATTGTGATTGTGTGATTGTGATTGTGTGATTGTGATTGTGTGATTGTGATTGTGTGATTGTGATTGTGTGATTGTGATTGTGTGATTGTGATTGTGTGATTGTGATTGTGTGATTGTGATTGTGTGATTGTGATTGTGTGATTGTGATTGTGTGATTGTGATTGTGTGATTGTGATTGTGTGATTGTGATTGTGTGATTGTGATTGTGTGATTGTGATTGTGTGATTGTGATTGTGTGATTGTGATTGTGTGATTGTGATTGTGTGATTGTGATTGTGTGATTGTGATTGTGTGATTGTGATTGTGTGATTGTGATTGTGTGATTGTGATTGTGTGATTGTGATTGTGTGATTGTGATTGTGTGATTGTGATTGTGTGATTGTGATTGTGTGATTGTGATTGTGTGATTGTGATTGTGTGATTGTGATTGTGTGATTGTGATTGTGTGATTGTGATTGTGTGATTGTGATTGTGTGATTGTGATTGTGTGATTGTGATTGTGTGATTGTGATTGTGTGATTGTGATTGTGTGATTGTGATTGTGTGATTGTGACTGTCTGATTGTGATTGTGATTGTGTTAGTGTGATTGTGTGGTTGTGATTGTGTGATTGTAATTGTCTGATTCTGATTGCGTGACTCTGATTGCGTGATTGTGATTGGGTGATTGTGATTGCGTGATTGTGATTGCGTGATTGTGATTGCGTGATAGTGATTGCGTGATTGTGATGGCGTGATTGTGATTGCGTGATTGTGATTGCGTGATTGTGATCGTGTGATTGTGATTGCGTGATTGTGATTGCGTGATTGTGATTGCGTGATTGTGATTGTGTGATTGTGATTGTGTGATTGTGATTGTGTATTTGTGATTGTGTGATTGTGATTGTGTGATTGTGATTGTGTGATTGTGATTGTGTGATTGTGATTGTGTGATTGTGATTGTGTGATTGTGATTGTGTGATTGTGATTGTGTGATTGTGATTGTGTGATTGTGATTGTGTGATTGTGATTGTGTGATTGTGATTGTGTGATTGTGATTGTGTGATTGTGATTGTGTGATTGTGATTGTGTGATTGTGTGATTGTGATTGTGTGATTGTGTGATTGTGATTGCGTGATTCTGATTGCGTGATTGTGATTGCGTGATTGTGATTGCGTGATTGTGATTGCGTGATTGTGATTGCGTTATTGTGATTGCGTTATTGTGGTTGCGTGATTGTGATGGCGTGATTGTGATTGTGATTGTGATTGTGTGATTGTGACTGTCTGATTGTGATTGTGATTGTGTCAGTGTGATTGTGTGGTTGTGATTGTGTGATTGTAATTGTCTGATTCTGATTGCGCGATTCTGATTGCGTGATTGTGATTGGGTGATTGTGATTGCGTGATTGTGATTGCGCGATTGTGATTGCGTGATAGTGATTGCGTGATTGTGATGGCGTGATTGTGATTGCGTGATTGTGATTGCGTGATTGTGATTGGGTTATTGTGATGGCGTGATTGTGATTGCGTGATTGTGATTGCGTGATTGTGATTGCATGATTGTGATCGCGTGATTGTGATCGCGTTATTGTGGTTACGTGATTGTGATGGCGTGATTGTGATTGTGATTGTGTGATTGTGATTGTGATTGTGATTGTGATTGTGATTGTGATTGTGATTGTGATTGTGATTGTGATTGTGATTGTGATTGTGATTGTGATTGTGATTGTGATTGTGATTGTGATTGTGATTGTGATTGTGATTGTGTGATTGTGATTGTGTGATTGTGATTGTGTGACTGTGATTGTGTGACTGTGATTGTGTGATTGTGATTGTGTGATTGTGATTGTGTGATTGTGATTGTGGGATTGTGATTGTGTGATTGTGATTGTGTGATTGTAATTGTGTGATTGTGATTGCGTCATTGTGGTTGCGTCATTGTGGTTGCGGTATTGTGGTTGCGTGATTGTGATTGCGTGATTGTGATTGCGTGATTGTGATTGCGTGATTGTGATTGCGTGTTTGTGATTGCGTGATTGTGATTGCGTGATTGTGATTGCGTGATTGTGACTGCGTGATTGTGATTGCGTGATAGTGATTGTGATTGTGATTGCGTGATTGTGCTTGCGTGATTGTGATTGCGTGACTGTGATTGCGTCATTGTGATTGCGTCATTGTGATTGCGTGATTGTGATTGCGTGATTGTGATTGCGTGATTGTGATTGTGTGATTGTGATTCCGTGATTGTGATTGCGTGATTGTGATTGCGTGATTGTGATTGCGTGATTGTGATTGCGTGATTGTGATTGCGTCATTGTGGTTGCGTCATTGTGGTTGCGGTATTGTGGTTGCGTGATTGTGATTGCGTGATTGTGACTGCGTGATTGTGATTGCGTGTTTGTGATTGCGTGATTGTGATTGCGTGATTGTGATTGCGTGATTGTGACTGCGTGATTGTGATTGCGTGATAGTGATTGCATGATTGTGATTGCGTGATTGTGATTGCGTGATTGTGATTGCGTGATTGTGATTGCGTGATTCTGATTGCGTGATGGTGATTGCGTGATTGTGATTGCGTGATTGTGAGTGCGTGATTGTGATTGCGTGATTGTGATTGCGTGATTGTGATTGCGTGATTCTGATTGCGTGATTGTGATGGCGTGATTGTGATGGCGTGATTGTGATTGCGTGATTGTGATTGCGTTATTGTGGTTGCGTGATTGTGATGGCGTGATTGTGATTGTGTGATTGTGATTGTGTGATTGTGATTGTCTGACTGTGATTGTGTGATTGTGATTGTGTGATTGTGATTGAGCGATTGTGATTGTGCGATTGTGATTGTGCGATTGTGATTGTGCGATTGTGATTGTGCGATTGTGATTGTGCGATTGTGATTGTGCGATTGTGATTGTGCGATTGTGATTGTGCGATTGTGATTGTGTGATTGTGATTGTGTGATTGTGACTGTCTGATTGTGATTGTGATTGTGTTAGTGTGATTGTGTGGTTGTGATTGTGTGATTGTGATTGCGTGATAGTGATTGCGTGATTGTGATGGCGTGATTGTGATTGCGTGATTGTGATTGCGTGATTGTGATTGCGTGATTGTGATTGCGTGATTGTGATTGCGTGATTGTGATTGCGTGATTGTGACTGCGTGATTGTGATTGCGTGATAGTGATTGTGATTGTGATTGCGTGATTGTGCTTGCGTGATTGTGATTGCGTGACTGTGATTGCGTCATTGTGATTGCGTCATTGTGATTGCGTGATTGTGATTGCGTGATTGTGATTGCGTGATTGTGATTGCGTGATTGTGATTGCGTGATTGTGATTGCGTGATTGTGATTGCGTGATTGTGATTGCGTGATTGTGATTGCGTGATTGTGATTGCCTCATTGTGGTTGCGTCATTGTGGTTGCGGTATTGTGGTTGCGTGATTGTGATTGCGTGATTGTGATTGCGTGATTGTGATTGCGTGTTTGTGATTGCGTGATTGTGATTGCGTGATTGTGATTGCGTGATTGTGACTGCGTGATTGTGATTGCGTGATAGTGATTGTGATTGTGATTGCGTGATTGTGCTTGCGTGATTGTGATTGCGTGATTGTGATTGCGTCATTGTGATTGCGTCATTGTGATTGCGTGATTGTGATTGCGTGATTGTGATTGCATGATTGTGATTGCGTGATTGTGATTGCGTGATTGTGATTGCGTGATTGTGATTGCGTGATTGTGATTGCGTGATTCTGATTGCGTGATTCTGATTGCGTGATTGTGATTGCGTGATTGTGATTGCGTGATTGTGAGTGCGTGATTGTGATTGCGTGATTGTGATTGCGTGATTGTGATTGCGTGATTCTGATTGCGTGATTCTGATTGCGTGATTGTGATGGCGTGATTGTGATGGCGTGATTGTGATTGCGTGATTGTGATTGCGTTATTGTGGTTGCGTGATTGTGATGGCGTGATTGTGATTGTGTGATTGTGATTGTGTGATTGTGATTGTCTGATTGTGATTGTGTGATTGTGATTGTGTGATTGTGATTGTGTGATTGTGATTGTGTGATTGTGATTGTGTGATTGTGATTGTGTGATTGTGATTGTGTGATTGTGATTGTGTGATTGTGATTGTGTGATTGTGATTGTGTGATTGTGATTGTGTGATTGTGATTGTGTGATTGTGATTGTGTGATTGTGATTGTGTGATTGTGATTGTGTGATTGTGATTGTGTGATTGTGATTGTGTGATTGTGATTGTGTGATTGTGATTGTGTGATTGTGATTGTGTGATTGTGATTGTGTGATTGTGATTGTGTGATTGTGATTGTGTGATTGTGATTGTGTGATTGTGATGGCGTGATTGTGATTGTGATTGTGTGATTGTGATTGTCTGATTGTGATTGTCTGGTTGTGATTGTGTGATTGTGATTGTGTGATTGTGATTGTGTGATTGTGATTGTGTGATTGTGATTGTGTGATTGTGATTGTGTGATTGTGATTGTGTGATTGTGATTGCGTGATTGTGATTGCGTGATTCTGATTGCGTGATTGTGATTGCGTGATTGTGATTGCGTGATTGTGATTGCGTGATTGTGATTGCGTTATTGTGATTGCGTTGTTGTGGTTGCGTGATTGTGATGGCGTGATTGTGATTGTGATTGTGATTGTGTGATTGTGACTGTCTGATTGTGATTGTGATTGTGTTAGTGTGATTGTGTGGTTGTGATTGTGTGATTGTAATTGTCTGATTCTGATTGCGTGACTCTGATTGCGTGATTGTGATTGGGTGATTGTGATTGCGTGATTGTGATTGCGTGATTGTGATTGCGTGATAGTGATTGCGTGATTGTGATGGCGTGATTGTGATTGCGTGATTGTGATTGCGTGATTGTGATTGCGTGATTGTGATTGCGTGAATGTGATTGCGTGATTGTGATTGCGTGATTGTGATTGCGTGATTGTGATTGCGTGATTGTGATCGCGTGATTGTGATCGCGTTATTGTGGTTACGTGATTGTGATGGCGTGATTGTGATTGTGATTGTGTGATTGTGATTGTGATTGTGATTGTGATTGTGATTGTGATTGTGATTGTGATTGTGATTGTGATTGTGATTGTGATTGTGATTGTGATTGTGATTGTGATTGTGATTGTGATTGTGTGATTGTGATTGTGTTAGTGTGATTGTGTGGTTGTGATTGTGTGATTGTAATTGTCTGATACTGATTGCGTGACTCTGATTGCGTGATTGTGATTGCGTGATTCTGATTGCGTGATTGTGATTGCGTGATTCTGATTGCGTGATTCTGATTGCGTGATTGTGATGGCGTGATTGTGATTGCGTGATCGTGATTGCGTTATTGTGGTTGCGTGATTGTGATGGCGTGATTGTGATTGTGATTGTGTGATTGTGATTGTCTGATTGTGATTGTGTGATTGTGATTGTGTGATTGTGATTTTGTGATTGTGATTGTGTGATTGTGATTGTGTGATTGTGTGATTGTGATTGCGTGATTCTGATTGCGTGATTGTGATTGCGTGATTGTGATTGCGTGATTGTGATTGCGTGATTGTGATTGCGTGATTGTGATTGCGTGATTGTGATTGCGTGATTGTTGTTGCGTTATTGTGATTGCGTTATTGTGGTTGCGTGATTGTGATGGCGTGATTGTGATTGTGATTGTGATTGTGTGATTGTGACTGTCTGATTGTGATTGTGATTGTGTTAGTGTGATTGTGTGGTTGTGATTGTGTGATTGTAATTGTCTGATACTGATTGCGTGACTCTGATTGCGTGATTGTGATTGCGTGATTGTGATTGCGTGATTGTGATTGCGCGATTGTGATTGCGTGATAGTGATTGCGTGATTGTGATGGCGTGATTGTGATTGCGTGATTGTGATTGCGTGATTGTGATTGGGTTATTGTGATGGCGTGATTGTGATTGCGTGATTGTGATTGCGTGATTGTGATTGCATGATTGTGATCGCGTGATTGTGATCGCGTTATTGTGGTTACGTGATTGTGATGGCGTGATTGTGATTGTGATTGTGTGATTGTGATTGTGATTGTGATTGTGATTGTGATTGTGATTGTGATTGTGATTGTGATTGTGATTGTGATTGTGATTGTGATTGTGATTGTGATTGTGATTGTGATTGTGATTGTGATTGTGTGATTGTGATTGTGTGATTGTGATTGTGTGATTGTGATTGTGTGACTGTGATTGTGTGACTGTGATTGTGTGATTGTGATTGTGTGATTGTGATTGTGTGATTGTGATTGTGGGATTGTGATTGTGTGATTGTGATTGTGTGATTGTAATTGTGTGATTGTGATTGCGTCATTGTGGTTGCGTCATTGTGGTTGCGGTATTGTGGTTGCGTGATTGTGATTGCGTGATTGTGATTGCGTGATTGTGATTGCGTGTTTGTGATTGCGTGATTGTGATTGCGTGATTGTGATTGCGTGATTGTGACTGCGTGATTGTGATTGCGTGATAGTGATTGTGATTGTGATTGCGTGATTGTGCTTGCGTGATTGTGATTGCGTGACTGTGATTGCGTGACTGTGATTGCGTCATTGTGATTGCGTCATTGTGATTGCGTGATTGTGATTGCGTGATTGTGATTGCGTGATTGTGATTGCGTGATTGTGATTGCGTGATTGTGATTGCGTGACTGTGATTGCGTGATTGTGATTGCGTGATTGTGATTGCGTGATTGTGATTGCGTGATTGTGATTGCGTCATTGTGATTGCGTCATTGTGGTTGCGTCATTGTGGTTGCGGTATTGTGGTTGCGTGATTGTGATTGCGTGATTGTGACTGCGTGATTGTGATTGCGTGTTTGTGATTGCGTGATTGTGATTGCGTGATTGTGATTGCGTGATTGTGACTGCGTGATTGTGATTGCGTGATAGTGATTGCATGATTGTGATTGCGTGATTGTGATTGCGTGATTGTGATTGCGTGATTGTGATTGCGTGATTCTGATTGCGTGATGGTGATTGCGTGATTGTGATTGCGTGATTGTGAATGCGTGATTGTGATTGCGTGATTGTGATTGCGTGATTGTGATTGCGGGATTCTGATTGCGTGATTCTGATTGCGTGATTGTGATGGCGTGATTGTGATGGCGTGATTGTGATTGCGTGATTGTGATTGCGTTATTGTGGTTGCGTGATTGTGATGGCGTGATTGTGATTGTGTGATTGTGATTGTGTGATTGTGATTGTCTGATTGTGATTGTGTGATTGTGATTGTGTGATTGTGATTGAGCGATTGTGATTGTGCGATTGTGATTGTGCGATTGTGATTGTGCGATTGTGATTGTGCGATTGTGATTGTGTGATTGTGATTGTGATTGTGATTGTGATTGTGATTGTGATTGTGATTGTGATTGTGATTGTGATTGTGATTGTGATTGTGATTGTGATTGTGATTGTGATTGTGATTGTGATTGTGATTGTGATTGTGTGATTGTGATTGTGTGATTGTGATTGTGTGATTGTGATTGTGTGATTGTGATTGTGTGATTGTGATTGTGTGACTGTGATTGTGTGATTGTGATTGTGTGATTGTGATTGTGTGATTGTGATTGTGTGATTGTGATTGTGGGATTGTGATTGTGTGATTGTGATTGTGTGATTCTAATTGTGTGATTCTGATTGCGTGATTCTGATTGCGTGATTGTGATTGTGTGATTGTGATGGCGTGATTGTGATGGCGTGATTGTGGTTGCGTGATTGTGATTGCGTTATTGTGGTTGCGTGATTGTGATTGTGATTCTGATTGCGTGATTGTGATTGCGTGATTGTGATTGCGTGATTGTGATTGGGTGATTGTGATTGCGTGATTGTGATTGCGTGATTGTGATTGCGTGATTGTGACTGCGTGATTGTGATTGCGTGATAGTGATTGTGATTGTGATTGCGTGATTGTGCTTGCGTGATTGTGATTGCGTGACTGTGATTGCGTCATTGTGATTGCGTCATTGTGATTGCGTGATTGTGATTGCGTGATTGTGATTGCGTGATTGTGATTGCGTGATTCTGATTGCGTGATTCTGATTGCGTGATTGTGATTGCGTGATTGTGATTGCGTGATTGTGAGTGCGTGATTGTGATTGCGTGATTGTGATTGCGTGATTGTGATTGCGTGATTCTGATTGCGTGATTCTGATTGCGTGATTGTGATGGCGTGATTGTGATGGCGTGATTGTGATTGCGTGATTGTGATTGCGTTATTGTGGTTGCGTGATTGTGATGGCGTGATTGTGATTGTGTGATTGTGATTGTGTGATTGTGATTGCGTGATAGTGATTGCGTGATTGTAATGGCGTGATTGTGATTGCGTGATTGTGATTGCGTGATTGTGATGGGGTGATTGTGATTGCGTGATTGTGATTGCGTGATTGTGATTGCATGATTGTGATCGCGTGATTGTGATCGCGTTATTGTGGTTACGTGATTGTGATGGCGTGATTGTGATTGTGATTGTGTGATTGTGATTGTGATTGTGATTGTCTGATTGTGATTGTGTGATTGTGATTGTGTGATTGTGATTGTGTGATTGTGTGATTGTGATTGTGTGATTGTGTGATTGTGATTGTGTGATTGTGGTTGCGTGATTGTGATTGCGTGATTGTGATTGCGTGATTGTGATTGCGTGATTGTGATTGCGCGATTGTGATTGCGTGATTGTGATTGCGTGATTGTGATTGGGTGATTGTGATTGCGTGATTGTGATTGCGTGATTGTGATTGCGTGATTGTGATTGCGTGATTGTGATTGCGCGATTGTGATTGCGTGATTGTGATTGCGTGATTGTGATTGGGTGATTGTGATTGCGTGATTGTGATTGCGTGATTGTGATTGCGTGATTCTGATTGCGTGATTGTGATTGCGTGATTGTGATTGTGTGATTGTGATTGTGGGATTGTGATTGTGTGATTGTGATGGCGTGATTGTGATGGCGTGATTGTGGTTGCGTGATTGCGATTGCGTTATTGTGGTTGCGTGATTGTGATTGTGATTCTGATTGCGTGATTGTGATTGCGTGATTGTGATTGTGTGATTGTGATTGCGTGATTGTGATTGCGTGATTGTGATTGCGTGATTGTGATTGCGTGATTGTGATTGCGTGATTGTGATTGCGTGATTGTGATTGCGTGATTGTGATTGCGTGATTGTGATTGCGTGATTGTGATTGCGTGATTGTGGTTGCTTTACTGTGATTGCGTTACTGTGATTGCGTGATTGTGATTGGGTGATTGTGATTGTGTGATTGTGATTGTGTGATTGTGATTGTGTGATTGTGATTGTGTGATTGCGTGATTGTGATTGCGTGATTGTGATTGCGTCATTGTGGTTGCGTCATTGTGGTTGCGTCATTGTAGTTGCGGTATTGTGGTTGCGTGATTGTGGTTGCGTGATTGTGATTGCGTGATTGTGATTGCGTGATTGTGATTGCGTGATTGTGATTGCGCGATTGTGATTGCGTGATTGTGATTGCGTGATTGTGATTGGGTGATTGTGATTGCGTGATTGTGATTGCGTGATTGTGATTGCGTGATTGTGATTGCGTGATTGTGATTGCGTGATTCTGATTGCGTGATTGTGATTGCGTGATTGTGATTGCGTGATTGTGAGTGCGTGATTGTGATTGCGTGATTGTGATTGCGTGATTGTGATTGCGTGATTCTGATTGCGTGATTCTGATTGCGTGATTGTGATGGCGTGATTGTGATGGCGTGATTGTGATTGCGTTATTGTGGTTGCGTGATTGTGATGGCGTGATTGTGATTGTGATTGTGTGATTGTGATTGTCTGGTTGTGATTGTGTGATTGTGATTGTGTGATTGTGAGATTGTGATTGTGTGATTGTGATTGTGTGATTGTGATTGTGTGATTGTGTGATTGTGTGATTGTGATTGTGTGATTGTGATTGTGTGATTGTGATTGTGTGATTGTGATTGTGTGATTGTGATTGTGTGATTGTGATTGTGTGATTGTGATTGTGTGATTGTGATTGTGTGATTGTGATTGTGTGATTGTGATTGTGTGATTGTGATTGTGTGATTGTGATTGTGTGATTGTGATTGTGTGATTGTGATTGTGTGATTGTGATTGTGTGATTGTGATTGTGTGATTGTGATTGTGTATTTGTGATTGTGTGATTGTGATTGTGTGATTGTGATTGTGTGATTGTGATTGTGGGATTGTGATTGTGGGATTGTGATTGTGTGATTGTGATTGTGTGATTGTAATTGTGTGATTCTGATTGCGTGATTCTGATTGCGTGATTGTGATTGTGTGATTGTGATCGCGTGATTGTGATCGCGTTATTGTGGTTGCGTGATTGTGATGGCGTGATTGTGATTGTGATTGTGATTGTGATTGTGTGATTGTGACTGTCTGATTGTGATTGTGATTGTGTTAGTGTGATTGTGTGTTTGTGATTGTGTGATTGTAATTGTCTGATTCTGATTGCGTGACTCTGATTGCGTGATTGTGATTGGGTGATTGTGATTGCGTGATTGTGATTGCGTGATAGTGATTGCGTGATTGTGATGGCGTGATTGTGATTGCGTGATTGTGATTGCGTGATTGTGATTGCGTGATTGTGATTGCGTGAATGTGATTGCGTGATTGTGATTGCGTGATTGTGATTGCGTGATTGTGATCGCGTGATTGTGATCGCGTTATTGTGGTTACGTGATTGTGATGGCGTGATTGTGATTGTGATTGTGTGATTGTGATTGTGATTGTGATTGTGATTGTGATTGTGATTGTGATTGTGATTGTGATTGTGATTGTGATTGTGATTGTGATTGTGATTGTGATTGTGATTGTGATTGTGATTGTGATTGTGATTGTGATTGTGATTGTGATTGTGATTGTGATTGTGATTGTGATTGTGATTGTGATTGTGATTGTGATTGTGATTGTGATTGTGTGATTGTGATTGTGTGATTGTGATTGTGTGATTGTGATTGTGTGACTGTGATTGTGTGATTGTGATTGTGTGATTGTGATTGTGTGATTGTGATTGTGGGATTGTGATTGTGGGATTGTGATTGTGTGATTGTGATTGTGTGATTGTAATTGTGTGATTCTGATTGCGTGATTCTGATTGCGTGATTGTGATTGTGTGATTGTGATTGTGTGATTGTGATTGCGTTATTGTGGTTGCGTGATTGTGGTTGCGTGATTGTGATTGTGATTCTGATTGCGTGATTGTGATTGCGTGATTGTGGTTGCGTTATTGTGATTGCGTTACTGTGGTTGAGTGATTGTGAATGCGTGATTCTGATTGCTTGATTGTGATTGCGTGATTGTCATTGCGTGATTGTGATTGCGTGATTGCGATTGCGTGATTGTGATTGCGTGATTGTGATTGCGTGATTGTGATTGCGTGATTGTGGTTGCTTTACTGTGATTGCGTTACTGTGATTGCGTGATTGTGATTGGGTGATTGTGATTGTGTGATTGTGATTGTGTGATTGCGTGATTGTGATTGCGTGATTGTGATTGCGTGATTGTGATTGCGTGATTGTGATTGCGTGACTGTGATTGCGTCATTGTGGTTGCGTCATTGTGGTTGCGTCATTGTGGTTGCGTCATTGTAGTTGCGGTATTGTGGTTGCGTGATTGTGATTGCGTGATTGTGATTGCGTGATTGTGATTGCGTGATTGTGATTGCGTTATTGTGATTGCGTTATTGTGGTTGCGTGATTGTGATGGCGTGATTGTGATTGTGATTGTGATTGTGTGATTGTGACTGTCTGATTGTGATTGTGATTGTGTTAGTGTGATTGTGTGGTTGTGATTGCGTGATTGTAATTGTCTGATTCTGATTGCGTGACTCTGATTGCGTGATTGTGATTGGGTGATTGTGATTGCGTGATTGTGATTGCGTGATTGTGATTGTGATTCTGATTGCGTGATTGTGATTGCGTGGTTGTGGTTGCGTTATTGTGATTGCGTTACTGTGGTTGAGTGATTGTGAATGCGTGATTCTGATTGCTTGATTGTGATTGCGTGATTGTCATTGCGTGATTGTGATTGCGTGATTGCGATTGCGTGATTGTGATTGCGTGATTGTGATTGCGTGATTGTGATTGCGTGATTGTGGTTGCTTTACTGTGATTGCGTTACTGTGATTGCGTGATTGTGATTGGGTGATTGTGATTGTGTGATTGTGATTGTGTGATTGCGTGATTGTGATTGCGTGATTGTGATTGCGTGATTGTGATTGCGTGACTGTGATTGCGTCATTGTGGTTGCGTCATTGTGGTTGCGTCATTGTGGTTGCGTCATTGTAGTTGCGGTATTGTGGTTGCGTGATTGTGATTGCGTGATTGTGATTGCGTGATTGTGATTGCGTGATTGTGATTGCGTTATTGTGATTGCGTTATTGTGGTTGCGTGATTGTGATGGCGTGATTGTGATTGTGATTGTGATTGTGTGATTGTGACTGTCTGATTGTGATTGTGATTGTGTTAGTGTGATTGTGTGGTTGTGATTGTGTGATTGTAATTGTCTGATTCTGATTGCGTGACTCTGATTGCGTGATTGTGATTGGGTGATTGTGATTGCGTGATTGTGATTGCGTGATTGTGATTGCGTGATAGTGATTGCGTGATTGTGATGGCGTGATTGTGATTGCGTGATTGTGATTGCGTGATTGTGATTGCGTGATTGTGATTGCGTGATTGTGATTGCGTGATTGTGATTGCGTGATTGTGATTGCGTGATTGTGATTGCGTGATTGTGATTGCGTGATTGTGATCGCGTGATTGTGATCGCGTTATTGTGGTTACGTGATTGTGATGGCGTGATTGTGATTGTGATTGTGTGATTGTGATTGTGATTGTGATTGTGATTGTGATTGTGATTGTGATTGTGATTGTGATTGTGATTGTGATTGTGATTGTGATTGTGATTGTGATTGTGATTGTGATTGTGATTGTGATTGTGATTGTGATTGTGATTGTGATTGTGATTGTGATTGTGATTGTGATTGTGATTGTGATTGTGATTGTGATTGTGATTGTGATTGTGTGATTGTGATTGTGTGATTGTGATTGTGTGATTGTGATTGTGTGACTGTGATTGTGTGATTGTGATTGTGTGATTGTGATTGTGTGATTGTGATTGTGTGATTGTGATTGTGGGATTGTGATTGTGTGATTGTGATTGTGTGATTGTAATTGTGTGATTCTGATTGCGTGATTCTGATTGCGTGATTCTGATTGCGTGATTGTGATTGTGTGATTGTGATTGTGTGATTGTGATTGCGTTATTGTGGTTGCGTGATTGTGGTTGCGTGATTGTGATTGTGATTCTGATTGCGTGATTGTGATTGCGTGATTGTGGTTGCGTTATTGTGATTGCGTTACTGTGGTTGAGTGATTGTGAATGCGTGATTCTGATTGCTTGATTGTGATTGCGTGATTGTCATTGCGTGATTGTGATTGCGTGATTGCGATTGCGTGATTGTGATTGCGTGATTGTGATTGCGTGATTGTGATTGCGTGATTGTGGTTGCTTTACTGTGATTGCGTTACTGTGATTGCGTGATTGTGATTGGGTGATTGTGATTGTGTGATTGTGATTGTGTGATTGCGTGATTGTGATTGCGTGATTGTGATTGCGTGATTGTGATTGCGTGACTGTGATTGCGTCATTGTGGTTGCGTCATTGTGGTTGCGTCATTGTGGTTGCGTCATTGTAGTTGCGGTATTGTGGTTGCGTGATTGTGGTTGCGTGATTGTGATTGGGTGATTGTGATTGCGTGATTGTGATTGCGTGATTGTGATTGCGTGATTGTGATTGCGTGATTGTGATTGCGTGATTGTGATTGCGTGATTGTGATTGCGTGATTGTGATTGCGTGATTCTGATTGCGTGATTGTGATTGCGTGATTCTGATTGCGTGATTCTGACTGCGTGATTGTGATGGCGTGATTGTGATTGCGTGATCGTGATTGCGTTATTGTGGTTGCGTGATTGTGATGGCGTGATTGTGATTGTGATTGTGTGATTGTGATTGTCTGATTGTGATTGTGTGATTGTGATTGTGTGATTGTGATTGTGTGATTGTGATTGTGTGATTGTGATTGTGTGATTGTGATTGTGTGATTGTGATTGTGTGATTGTGATTGTGTGATTGTGATTGTGTGATTGTGATTGTGTGATTGTGATTGTGTGATTGTGATTGTGGGATTGTGATTGTGTGATTGTGATTGTGTGATTGTAATTGTGTGATTCTGATTGCGTGATTCTGATTGCGTGATTGTGATTGTGTGATTGTGATTGTGTGATTGTGATTGCGTTATTGTGGTTGCGTGATTGTGGTTGCGTGATTGTGATTGTGATTCTGATTGCGTGATTGTGATTGCGTGATTGTGGTTGCGTTATTGTGATTGCGTTACTGTGGTTGAGTGATTGTGAATGCGTGATTCTGATTGCTTGATTGTGATTGCGTGATTGTGATTGTGTGACTGTGATTGCGTGATTGTGATTGCGTGATTGTGATTGCATGATTGTGATTGCGTGATTGTGATTGGGTGATTGTGATTGCGTGATTGTGATTGCGTGATTGTGATTGCGTGATTGTGACTGCGTGATTGTGATTGCGTGATAGTGATTGTGATTGTGATTGCGTGATTGTGCTTGCGTGATTGTGATTGCGTGACTGTGATTGCGTCATTGTGATTGCGTCATTGTGATTGCGTGATTGTGATTGCGTGATTGTGATTGCGTGATTGTGATTGCGTGATTCTGATTGCGTGATTCTGATTGCGTGATTGTGATTGCGTGATTGTGATTGCGTGATTGTGAGTGCGTGATTGTGATTGCGTGATTGTGATTGCGTGATTGTGATTGCGTGATTCTGATTGCGTGATTCTGATTGCGTGATTGTGATGGCGTGATTGTGATGGCGTGATTGTGATTGCGTGATTGTGATTGCGTTATTGTGGTTGCGTGATTGTGATGGCGTGATTGTGATTGTGTGATTGTGATTGTGTGATTGTGATTGCGTGATAGTGATTGCGTGATTGTAATGGCGTGATTGTGATTGCGTGATTGTGATTGCGTGATTGTGATTGGGTGATTGTGATTGCGTGATTGTGATTGCGTGATTGTGATTGCATGATTGTGATCGCGTGATTGTGATCGCGTTATTGTGGTTACGTGATTGTGATGGCGTGATTGTGATTGTGTGATTGTGATTGTGATTGTGATTGTCTGATTGTGATTGTGTGATTGTGATTGTGTGATTGTGATTGTGTGATTGTGATTGTGTGATTGTGTGATTGTGATTGTGTGATTGTGATTGTGTGATTGTGATTGTGTGATTGTGATTGTGTGATTGTGATTGTGTGATTGTGTGATTGTGATTGTGTGATTGTGATTGTGTGATTGTAATTGTGTGATTGTGATTGTATGATTGTGATTGCATGATTGTGATCGCGTGATTGTGATCGCGTTATTGTGGTTGCGTGATTGTGATGGCGTGATTGTGATTGTGTGATTGTGATTGTGTGATTGTGATTGCGTGATAGTGATTGCGTGATTGTAATGGCGTGATTGTGATTGCGTGATTGTGATTGCGTGATTGTGATTGGGTGATTGTGATTGCGTGATTGTGATTGCGTGATTGTGATTGCATGATTGTGATCGCGTGATTGTGATCGCGTTATTGTGGTTACGTGATTGTGATGGCGTGATTGTGATTGTGATTGTGTGATTGTGATTGTGATTGTGATTGTCTGATTGTGATTGTGTGATTGTGATTGTGTGATTGTGATTGTGTGATTGTGTGATTGTGATTGTGTGATTGTGTGATTGTGATTGTGTGATTGTGGTTGCGTGATTGTGATTGCGTGATTGTGATTGCGTGATTGTGATTGCGTGATTGTGATTGCGCGATTGTGATTGCGTGATTGTGATTGCGTGATTGTGATTGGGTGATTGTGATTGCGTGATTGTGATTGCGTGATTGTGATTGCGTGATTGTGATTGCGTGATTGTGATTGCGCGATTGTGATTGCGTGATTGTGATTGCGTGATTGTGATTGGGTGATTGTGATTGCGTGATTGTGATTGCGTGATTGTGATTGCGTGATTCTGATTGCGTGATTGTGATTGCGTGATTGTGATTGTGTGATTGTGATTGTGGGATTGTGATTGTGTGATTGTGATGGCGTGATTGTGATGGCGTGATTGTGGTTGCGTGATTGTGATTGCGTTATTGTGGTTGCGTGATTGTGATTGTGATTCTGATTGCGTGATTGTGATTGCGTGATTGTGATTGCGTGATTGTGATTGCGTGATTGTGATTGCGTGATTGTGATTGCGTGATTGTGATTGCGTGATTGTGATTGCGTGATTGTGATTGCGTGATTGTGGTTGCTTTACTGTGATTGCGTTACTGTGATTGCGTGATTGTGATTGGGTGATTGTGATTGTGTGATTGTGATTGTGTGATTGTGATTGTGTGATTGTGATTGTGTGATTGCGTGATTGTGATTGCGTGATTGTGATTGCGTCATTGTGGTTGCGTCATTGTGGTTGCGTCATTGTAGTTGCGGTATTGTGGTTGCGTGATTGTGGTTGCGTGATTGTGATTGCGTGATTGTGATTGCGTGATTGTGATTGCGTGATTGTGATTGCGCGATTGTGATTGCGTGATTGTGATTGCGTGATTGTGATTGGGTGATTGTGATTGCGTGATTGTGATTGCGTGATTGTGATTGCGTGATTGTGATTGCGTGATTGTGATTGCGTGATTCTGATTGCGTGATTGTGATTGCGTGATTGTGATTGCGTGATTGTGAGTGCGTGATTGTGATTGCGTGATTGTGATTGCGTGATTGTGATTGCGTGATTCTGATTGCGTGATTCTGATTGCGTGATTGTGATGGCGTGATTGTGATGGCGTGATTGTGATTGCGTTATTGTGGTTGCGTGATTGTGATGGCGTGATTGTGATTGTGATTGTGTGATTGTGATTGTCTGGTTGTGATTGTGTGATTGTGATTGTGTGATTGTGATTGTGTGATTGTGATTGTGTGATTGTGATTGTGTGATTGTGATTGTGTGATTGTGATTGTGTGATTGTGTGATTGTGTGATTGTGATTGTGTGATTGTGATTGTGTGATTGTGATTGTGTGATTGTGATTGTGTGATTGTGATTGTGTGATTGTGATTGTGTGATTGTGATTGTGTGATTGTGATTGTGTGATTGTGATTGTGTGATTGTGATTGTGTGATTGTGATTGTGTGATTGTGATTGTGTGATTGTGATTGTGTGATTGTGATTGTGTATTTGTGATTGTGTGATTGTGATTGTGTGATTGTGATTGTGTGATTGTGATTGTGTGATTGTGATTGTGTGATTGTGATTGTGTGATTGTGATTGTGTGATTGTGATTGTGTGATTGTGATTGTGTGATTGTGATTGTGTGATTGTGATTGTGTGATTGTGATTGTGTGATTGTGATTGTGTGATTGTGATTGTGTGATTGTGATTGTGTGATTGTGATGGTGTGATTGTGATTGTGTGATTGTGTGATTGTGATTGTGTGATTGTGTGATTGTGATTGCGTGATTCTGATTGCGTGATTGTGATTGCGTTATTGTGGTTGCGTGATTGTGATGGCGTGATTGTGATTGTGATTGTGATTGTGATTGTGTGATTGTGACTGTCTGATTGTGATTGTGATTGTGTTAGTGTGATTGTGTGGTTGTGATTGTGTGATTGTAATTGTCTGATTCTGATTGCGTGACTCTGATTGCGTGATTGTGATTGGGTGATTGTGATTGCGTGATTGTGATTGCGGGATTGTGATTGCGTGATTGTGATTGGGTGATTGTGATTGCGTGATTGTGATTGCGTGATTGTGATTGCGTGATTGTGATTGCGTGATTCTGATTGCGTGATTGTGATTGCGTGATTGTGGTTGCGTGATTGTGAGTGCGTGATTGTGATTGCGTGATTGTGATTGCGTGATTGTGATTGCGTGATTCTGATTGCGTGATTCTGATTGCGTGATTAAGATGGCGTGATTGTGATGGCGTGATTGTGATTGCGTGATTGTGATTGCGTTATTGTGGTTGCGTGATTGTGATGGCGTGATTGTGATTGTGATTGTGTGATTGTGATTGTCTGATTGTGATTGTCTGGTTGTGATTGTGTGATTGTGATTGTGTGATTGTGATTGTGTGATTGTGATTGTGTGATTGTGATTGTGTGATTGTGATTGTGTGATTGTGATTGCGTGATTCTGATTGCGTGATTGTGATTGCGTGATTGTGATTGCGTGATTGTGATTGCGTGATTGTGATTGCGTTATTGTGATTGCGTTATTGTGGTTGCGTGATTGTGATGGCGTGATTGTGATTGTGATTGTGATTGTGTGATTGTGACTGTCTGATTGTGATTGTGATTGTGTTAGTGTGATTGTGTGGTTGTGATTGTGTGATTGTAATTGTCTGATTCTGATTGCGTGACTCTGATTGCGTGATTGTGATTGGGTGATTGTGATTGCGTGATTGTGATTGCGTGATAGTGATTGCGTGATTGTGATGGCGTGATTGTGATTGCGTGATTGTGATTGCGTGATTGTGATTGCGTGATTGTGATTGCGTGAATGTGATTGCGTGATTGTGATTGCGTGATTGTGATTGCGTGATTGTGATTGCGTGATTGTGATCGCGTGATTGTGATCGCGTTATTGTGGTTACGTGATTGTGATGGCGTGATTGTGATTGTGATTGTGTGATTGTGATTGTGATTGTGATTGTGATTGTGATTGTGATTGTGATTGTGATTGTGATTGTGATTGTGATTGTGATTGTGATTGTGATTGTGATTGTGATTGTGATTGTGATTGTGATTGTGATTGTGATTGTGATTGTGATTGTGATTGTGATTGTGATTGTGATTGTGATTGTGATTGTGATTGTGATTGTGTGATTGTGATTGTGTGATTGTGTGACTGTGATTGTGTGATTGTGATTGTGTGATTGTGATTGTGGGATTGTGATTGTGGGATTGTGATTGTGTGATTGTGATTGTGTGATTGTAATTGTGTGATTCTGATTGCGTGATTCTGATTGCGTGATTGTGATTGTGTGATTGTGATTGTGTGATTGTGATTGCGTTATTGTGGTTGCGTGATTGTGGTTGCGTGATTGTGATTGTGATTCTGATTGCGTGATTGTGATTGCGTGATTGTGGTTGCGTTATTGTGATTGCGTTACTGTGGTTGAGTGATTGTGAATGCGTGATTCTGATTGCTTGATTGTGATTGCGTGATTGTCATTGCGTGATTGTGATTGCGTGATTGCGATTGCGTGATTGTGATTGCGTGATTGTGATTGCGTGATTGTGATTGCGTGATTGTGGTTGCTTTACTGTGATTGCGTTACTGTGATTGCGTGATTGTGATTGGGTGATTGTGATTGTGTGATTGTGATTGTGTGATTGCGTGATTGTGATTGCGTGATTGTGATTGCGTGATTGTGATTGCGTGACTGTGATTGCGTCATTGTGGTTGCGTCATTGTGGTTGCGTCATTGTGGTTGCGTCATTGTAGTTGCGGTATTGTGGTTGCGTGATTGTGATTGCGTGATTGTGATTGCGTGATTGTGATTGCGTGATTGTGATTGCGTTATTGTGATTGCGTTATTGTGGTTGCGTGATTGTGATGGCGTGATTGTGATTGTGATTGTGATTGTGTGATTGTGACTGTCTGATTGTGATTGTGATTGTGTTAGTGTGATTGTGTGGTTGTGATTGCGTGATTGTAATTGTCTGATTCTGATTGCGTGACTCTGATTGCGTGATTGTGATTGGGTGATTGTGATTGCGTGATTGTGATTGCGTGATTGTGATTGTGATTCTGATTGCGTGATTGTGATTGCGTGGTTGTGGTTGCGTTATTGTGATTGCGTTACTGTGGTTGAGTGATTGTGAATGCGTGATTCTGATTGCTTGATTGTGATTGCGTGATTGTCATTGCGTGATTGTGATTGCGTGATTGCGATTGCGTGATTGTGATTGCGTGATTGTGATTGCGTGATTGTGATTGCGTGATTGTGGTTGCTTTACTGTGATTGCGTTACTGTGATTGCGTGATTGTGATTGGGTGATTGTGATTGTGTGATTGTGATTGTGTGATTGCGTGATTGTGATTGCGTGATTGTGATTGCGTGATTGTGATTGCGTGATTGTGATTGCGTGACTGTGATTGCGTCATTGTGGTTGCGTCATTGTGGTTGCGTCATTGTGGTTGCGTCATTGTAGTTGCGGTATTGTGGTTGCGTGATTGTGATTGCGTGATTGTGATTGCGTGATTGTGATTGCGTGATTGTGATTGCGTTATTGTGATTGCGTTATTGTGGTTGCGTGATTGTGATGGCGTGATTGTGATTGTGATTGTGATTGTGTGATTGTGACTGTCTGATTGTGATTGTGATTGTGTTAGTGTGATTGTGTGGTTGTGATTGTGTGATTGTAATTGTCTGATTCTGATTGCGTGACTCTGATTGCGTGATTGTGATTGGGTGATTGTGATTGCGTGATTGTGATTGCGTGATTGTGATTGCGTGATAGTGATTGCGTGATTGTGATGGCGTGATTGTGATTGCGTGATTGTGATTGCGTGATTGTGATTGCGTGATTGTGATTGCGTGATTGTGATTGCGTGATTGTGATTGCGTGATTGTGATTGCGTGATTGTGATTGCGTGATTGTGATTGCGTGATTGTGATCGCGTGATTGTGATCGCGTTATTGTGGTTACGTGATTGTGATGGCGTGATTGTGATTGTGATTGTGTGATTGTGATTGTGATTGTGATTGTGATTGTGATTGTGATTGTGATTGTGATTGTGATTGTGATTGTGATTGTGATTGTGATTGTGATTGTGATTGTGATTGTGATTGTGATTGTGATTGTGATTGTGATTGTGATTGTGATTGTGATTGTGATTGTGATTGTGATTGTGTGATTGTGATTGTGTGATTGTGATTGTGTGATTGTGATTGTGTGACTGTGATTGTGTGATTGTGATTGTGTGATTGTGATTGTGTGATTGTGATTGTGGGATTGTGATTGTGTGATTGTGATTGTGTGATTGTAATTGTGTGATTCTGATTGCGTGATTCTGATTGCGTGATTGTGATTGTGTGATTGTGATTGTGTGATTGTGATTGCGTTATTGTGGTTGCGTGATTGTGGTTGCGTGATTGTGATTGTGATTCTGATTGCGTGATTGTGATTGCGTGATTGTGGTTGCGTTATTGTGATTGCGTTACTGTGGTTGAGTGATTGTGAATGCGTGATTCTGATTGCTTGATTGTGATTGCGTGATTGTCATTGCGTGATTGTGATTGCGTGATTGTGATTGCGTGATTGTGATTGCGTTATTGTGATTGCGTTATTGTGGTTGCGTGATTGTGATGGCGTGATTGTGATTGTGATTGTGATTGTGTGATTGTGACTGTCTGATTGTGATTGTGATTGTGTTAGTGTGATTGTGTGGTTGTGATTGTGTGATTGTAATTGTCTGATTCTGATTGCGTGACTCTGATTGCGTGATTGTGATTGGGTGATTGTGATTGCGTGATTGTGATTGCGTGATAGTGATTGCGTGATTGTGATGGCGTGATTGTGATTGCGTGATTGTGATTGCGTGATTGTGATTGCGTGATTGTGATTGCGTGAATGTGATTGCGTGATTGTGATTGCGTGATTGTGATTGCGTGATTGTGATTGCGTGATTGTGATCGCGTGATTGTGATCGCGTTATTGTGGTTACGTGATTGTGATGGCGTGATTGTGATTGTGATTGTGTGATTGTGATTGTGATTGTGATTGTGATTGTGATTGTGATTGTGATTGTGATTGTGATTGTGATTGTGATTGTGATTGTGATTGTGATTGTGATTGTGATTGTGATTGTGATTGTGATTGTGATTGTGATTGTGATTGTGATTGTGATTGTGATTGTGATTGTGATTGTGATTGTGATTGTGATTGTGATTGTGTGATTGTGATTGTGTGATTGTGTGACTGTGATTGTGTGATTGTGATTATGTGATTGTGATTGTGGGATTGTGATTGTGGGATTGTGATTGTGTGATTGTGATTGTGTGATTGTAATTGTGTGATTCTGATTGCGTGATTCTGATTGCGTGATTGTGATTGTGTGATTGTGATTGTGTGATTGTGATTGCGTTATTGTGGTTGCGTGATTGTGGTTGCGTGATTGTGATTGTGATTCTGATTGCGTGATTGTGATTGCGTGATTGTGGTTGCGTTATTGTGATTGCGTTACTGTGGTTGAGTGATTGTGAATGCGTGATTCTGATTGCTTGATTGTGATTGCGTGATTGTCATTGCGTGATTGTGATTGCGTGATTGCGATTGCGTGATTGTGATTGCGTGATTGTGATTGCGTGATTGTGATTGCGTGATTGTGGTTGCTTTACTGTGATTGCGTTACTGTGATTGCGTGATTGTGATTGGGTGATTGTGATTGTGTGATTGTGATTGTGTGATTGCGTGATTGTGATTGCGTGATTGTGATTGCGTGATTGTGATTGCGTGACTGTGATTGCGTCATTGTGGTTGCGTCATTGTGGTTGCGTCATTGTGGTTGCGTCATTGTAGTTGCGGTATTGTGGTTGCGTGATTGTGATTGCGTGATTGTGATTGCGTGATTGTGATTGCGTGATTGTGATTGCGTTATTGTGATTGCGTTATTGTGGTTGCGTGATTGTGATGGCGTGATTGTGATTGTGATTGTGATTGTGTGATTGTGACTGTCTGATTGTGATTGTGATTGTGTTAGTGTGATTGTGTGGTTGTGATTGCGTGATTGTAATTGTCTGATTCTGATTGCGTGACTCTGATTGCGTGATTGTGATTGGGTGATTGTGATTGCGTGATTGTGATTGCGTGATTGTGTTTGTGATTCTGATTGCGTGATTGTGATTGCGTGGTTGTGGTTGCGTTATTGTGATTGCGTTACTGTGGTTGAGTGATTGTGAATGCGTGATTCTGATTGCTTGATTGTGATTGCGTGATTGTCATTGCGTGATTGTGATTGCGTGATTGCGATTGCGTGATTGTGATTGCGTGATTGTGATTGCGTGATTGTGATTGCGTGATTGTGGTTGCTTTACTGTGATTGCGTTACTGTGATTGCGTGATTGTGATTGGGTGATTGTGATTGTGTGATTGTGATTGTGTGATTGCGTGATTGTGATTGCGTGATTGTGATTGCGTGATTGTGATTGCGTGATTGTGATTGCGTGACTGTGATTGCGTCATTGTGGTTGCGTCATTGTGGTTGCGTCATTGTGGTTGCGTCATTGTAGTTGCGGTATTGTGGTTGCGTGATTGTGATTGCGTGATTGTGATTGCGTGATTGTGATTGCGTGATTGTGATTGCGTTATTGTGATTGCGTTATTGTGGTTGCGTGATTGTGATGGCGTGATTGTGATTGTGATTGTGATTGTGTGATTGTGACTGTCTGATTGTGATTGTGATTGTGTTAGTGTGATTGTGTGGTTGTGATTGTGTGATTGTAATTGTCTGATTCTGATTGCGTGACTCTGATTGCGTGATTGTGATTGGGTGATTGTGATTGCGTGATTGTGATTGCGTGATTGTGATTGCGTGATAGTGATTGCGTGATTGTGATGGCGTGATTGTGATTGCGTGATTGTGATTGCGTGATTGTGATTGCGTGATTGTGATTGCGTGATTGTGATTGCGTGATTGTGATTGCGTGATTGTGATTGCGTGATTGTGATTGCGTGATTGTGATTGCGTGATTGTGATCGCGTGATTGTGATCGCGTTATTGTGGTTACGTGATTGTGATGGCGTGATTGTGATTGTGATTGTGTGATTGTGATTGTGATTGTGATTGTGATTGTGATTGTGATTGTGATTGTGATTGTGATTGTGATTGTGATTGTGATTGTGATTGTGATTGTGATTGTGATTGTGATTGTGATTGTGATTGTGATTGTGATTGTGATTGTGATTGTGATTGTGATTGTGATTGTGATTGTGTGATTGTGATTGTGTGATTGTGATTGTGTGATTGTGATTGTGTGACTGTGATTGTGTGATTGTGATTGTGTGATTGTGATTGTGTGATTGTGATTGTGGGATTGTGATTGTGTGATTGTGATTGTGTGATTGTAATTGTGTGATTCTGATTGCGTGATTCTGATTGCGTGATTGTGATTGTGTGATTGTGATTGTGTGATTGTGATTGCGTTATTGTGGTTGCGTGATTGTGGTTGCGTGATTGTGATTGTGATTCTGATTGCGTGATTGTGATTGCGTGATTGTGGTTGCGTTATTGTGATTGCGTTACTGTGGTTGAGTGATTGTGAATGCGTGATTCTGATTGCTTGATTGTGATTGCGTGATTGTCATTGCGTGATTGTGATTGCGTGATTGCGATTGCGTGATTGTGATTGCGTGATTGTGATTGCGTGATTGTGATTGCGTGATTGTGGTTGCTTTACTGTGATTGCGTTACTGTGATTGCGTGATTGTGATTGGGTGATTGTGATTGTGTGATTGTGATTGTGTGATTGCGTGATTGTGATTGCGTGATTGTGATTGCGTGATTGTGATTGCGTGACTGTGATTGCGTCATTGTGGTTGCGTCATTGTGGTTGCGTCATTGTAGTTGCGGTATTGTGGTTGCGTGATTGTGGTTGCGTGATTGTGATTGGGTGATTGTGATTGCGTGATTGTGATTGCGTGATTGTGATTGCGTGATTGTGATTGCGTGATTGTGATTGCGTGATTGTGATTGCGTGATTGTGATTGCGTGATTGTGATTGCGTGATTCTGATTGCGTGATTGTGATTGCGTGATTCTGATTGCGTGATTCTGACTGCGTGATTGTGATGGCGTGATTGTGATTGCGTGATCGTGATTGCGTTATTGTGGTTGCGTGATTGTGATGGCGTGATTGTGATTGTGATTGTGTGATTGTGATTGTCTGATTGTGATATTTGTGATTGTGATTGTGTGATTGTGATTGTGTGATTGTGATTGTGTGATTGTGATTGTGTGATTGTGATTGTGTGATTGTGATTGTGTGATTGTGATTGTGTGATTGTGATTGTGTGATTGTGATTGTGTGATTGTGATTGTGTGATTGTGATTGTGTGATTGTGATTGTGTGATTGTGATTGTGTGATTGTGATTGTGTGATTGTGATTGTGGGATTGTGATTGTGTGATTGTGATTGTGTGATTGTAATTGTGTGATTCTGATTGCGTGATTCTGATTGCGTGATTGTGATTGTGTGATTGTGATTGTGTGATTGTGATTGCGTTATTGTGGTTGCGTGATTGTGGTTGCGTGATTGTGATTGTGATTCTGATTGCGTGATTGTGATTGCGTGATTGTGGTTGCGTTATTGTGATTGCGTTACTGTGGTTGAGTGATTGTGAATGCGTGATTCTGATTGCTTGATTGTGATTGCGTGATTGTCATTGCGTGATTGTGATTGCGTGATTGCGATTGCGTGATTGTGATTGCGTGATTGTGATTGCGTGATTGTGATTGCGTGATTGTGGTTGCTTTACTGTGATTGCGTTACTGTGATTGCGTGATTGTGATTGGGTGATTGTGATTGTGTGATTGTGATTGTGTGATTGCGTGATTGTGATTGTGATTGTGATTGTGTGATTGTGATTGTGATTGTGATTGTGATTGTGATTGTGATTGTGATTGTGATTGTGATTGTGATTGTGATTGTGATTGTGATTGTGATTGTGATTGTGATTGTGATTGTGATTGTGATTGTGATTGTGATTGTGATTGTGATTGTGATTGTGATTGTGATTGTGATTGTGATTGTGATTGTGTGATTGTGATTGTGTGATTGTGATTGTGTGATTGTGATTGTGTGATTGTGATTGTGTGATTGTGATTGTGTGACTGTGATTGTGTGATTGTGATTGTGTGATTGTGATTGTGTGATTGTGATTGTGGGATTGTGATTGTGTGATTGTGATTGTGTGATTGTAATTGTGTGATTCTGATTGCGTGATTCCGATTGCGTGATTGTGATTGTGTGATTGTGATTGTGATTGTGATTGTGATTGTGATTGTGATTGTGATTGTGATTGTGATTGTGATTGTGATTGTGATTGTGATTGTGATTGTGATTGTGATTGTGATTGTGATTGTGATTGTGATTGTGATTGTGATTGTGATTGTGATTGTGTGATTGTGA
The DNA here is from genome assembly GCF_050947335.1 of Megachile rotundata. Classification (NCBI taxonomy): domain Eukaryota; kingdom Metazoa; phylum Arthropoda; class Insecta; order Hymenoptera; family Megachilidae; genus Megachile; species Megachile rotundata. Next base: position 286,112 of record NW_027473402.1, read on the forward strand.
TTGTGTGATTGTGATTGTGTGATTGTGATTGTGTGACTGTGATTGTGTGACTGTGATTGTGTGATTGTGATTGTGTGATTGTGATTGTGGGATTGTGATTGTGGGATTGTGATTGTGTGATTGTGATTGTGTGATTGTAATTGTGTGATTCTGATTGCGTGATTCTGATTGCGTGATTGTGATTGTGTGATTGTGATTGTGTGATTGTGATTGCGTTATTGTGGTTGCGTGATTGTGGTTGCGTGATTGTGATTGTGATTCTGATTGCGTGATTGTGATTGCGTGATTGTGGTTGCGTTATTGTGATTGCGTTACTGTGGTTGAGTGATTGTGAATGCGTGATTCTGATTGCTTGATTGTGATTGCGTGATTGTCATTGCGTGATTGTGATTGCGTGATTGCGATTGCGTGATTGTGATTGCGTGATTGTGATTGCGTGATTGTGATTGCGTGATTGTGGTTGCTTTACTGTGATTGCGTTACTGTGATTGCGTGATTGTGATTGGGTGATTGTGATTGTGTGATTGTGATTGTGTGATTGCGTGATTGTGATTGCGTGATTGTGATTGCGTGATTGTGATTGCGTGACTGTGATTGCGTCATTGTGGTTGCGTCATTGTGGTTGCGTCATTGTGGTTGCGTCATTGTAGTTGCGGTATTGTGGTTGCGTGATTGTGATTGCGTGATTGTGATTGCGTGATTGTGATTGCGTGATTGTGATTGCGTTATTGTGATTGCGTTATTGTGGTTGCGTGATTGTGATGGCGTGATTGTGATTGTGATTGTGATTGTGTGATTGTGACTGTCTGATTGTGATTGTGATTGTGTTAGTGTGATTGTGTGGTTGTGATTGCGTGATTGTAATTGTCTGATTCTGATTGCGTGACTCTGATTGCGTGATTGTGATTGGGTGATTGTGATTGCGTGATTGTGATTGCGTGATTGTGATTGTGATTCTGATTGCGTGATTGTGATTGCGTGGTTGTGGTTGCGTTATTGTGATTGCGTTACTGTGGTTGAGTGATTGTGAATGCGTGATTCTGATTGCTTGATTGTGATTGCGTGATTGTCATTGCGTGATTGTGATTGCGTGATTGCGATTGCGTGATTGTGATTGCGTGATTGTGATTGCGTGATTGTGATTGCGTGATTGTGGTTGCTTTACTGTGATTGCGTTACTGTGATTGCGTGATTGTGATTGGGTGATTGTGATTGTGTGATTGTGATTGTGTGATTGCGTGATTGTGATTGCGTGATTGTGATTGCGTGATTGTGATTGCGTGACTGTGATTGCGTCATTGTGGTTGCGTCATTGTGGTTGCGTCATTGTGGTTGCGTCATTGTAGTTGCGGTATTGTGGTTGCGTGATTGTGATTGCGTGATTGTGATTGCGTGATTGTGATTGCGTGATTGTGATTGCGTTATTGTGATTGCGTTATTGTGGTTGCGTGATTGTGATGGCGTGATTGTGATTGTGATTGTGATTGTGTGATTGTGACTGTCTGATTGTGATTGTGATTGTGTTAGTGTGATTGTGTGGTTGTGATTGTGTGATTGTAATTGTCTGATTCTGATTGCGTGACTCTGATTGCGTGATTGTGATTGGGTGATTGTGATTGCGTGATTGTGATTGCGTGATTGTGATTGCGTGATAGTGATTGCGTGATTGTGGTGGCGTGATTGTGATTGCGTGATTGTGATTGCGTGATTGTGATTGCGTGATTGTGATTGCGTGATTGTGATTGCGTGATTGTGATTGCGTGATTGTGATTGCGTGATTGTGATTGCGTGATTGTGATCGCGTGATTGTGATCGCGTTATTGTGGTTACGTGATTGTGATGGCGTGATTGTGATTGTGATTGTGTGATTGTGATTGTGATTGTGATTGTGATTGTGATTGTGATTGTGATTGTGATTGTGATTGTGATTGTGATTGTGATTGTGATTGTGATTGTGATTGTGATTGTGATTGTGATTGTGATTGTGATTGTGATTGTGATTGTGATTGTGATTGTGATTGTGATTGTGATTGTGATTGTGATTGTGATTGTGATTGTGATTGTGATTGTGATTGTGATTGTGTGATTGTGATTGTGTGATTGTGATTGTGTGATTGTGATTGTGTGATTGCGTGATTGTGATTGCGTGATTCTGACTGCGTGATTGTGATGGCGTGATTGTGATTGCGTGATCGTGATTGCGTTATTGTGGTTGCGTGATTGTGATGGCGTGATTGTGATTGTGATTGTGTGATTGTGATTGTCTGATTGTGATATTTGTGATTGTGATTGTGTGATTGTGATTGTGTGATTGTGATTGTGTGATTGTGATTGTGTGATTGTGATTGTGTGATTGTGATTGTGTGATTGTGATTGTGTGATTGTGATTGTGTGATTGTGATTGTGTGATTGTGATTGTGTGATTGTGATTGTGTGATTGTGATTGTGTGATTGTGATTGTGTGATTGTGATTGTGGGATTGTGATTGTGTGATTGTGATTGTGTGATTGTAATTGTGTGATTCTGATTGCGTGATTCTGATTGCGTGATTGTGATTGTGTGATTGTGATTGTGTGATTGTGATTGCGTTATTGTGGTTGCGTGATTGTGGTTGCGTGATTGTGATTGTGATTCTGATTGCGTGATTGTGATTGCGTGATTGTGGTTGCGTTATTGTGATTGCGTTACTGTGGTTGAGTGATTGTGAATGCGTGATTCTGATTGCTTGATTGTGATTGCGTGATTGTCATTGCGTGATTGTGATTGCGTGATTGCGATTGCGTGATTGTGATTGCGTGATTGTGATTGCGTGATTGTGATTGCGTGATTGTGGTTGCTTTACTGTGATTGCGTTACTGTGATTGCGTGATTGTGATTGGGTGATTGTGATTGTGTGATTGTGATTGTGTGATTGCGTGATTGTGATTGTGATTGTGATTGTGTGATTGTGATTGTGATTGTGATTGTGATTGTGATTGTGATTGTGATTGTGATTGTGATTGTGATTGTGATTGTGATTGTGATTGTGATTGTGATTGTGATTGTGATTGTGATTGTGATTGTGATTGTGATTGTGATTGTGATTGTGATTGTGATTGTGATTGTGATTGTGATTGTGTGATTGTGATTGTGTGATTGTGATTGTGTGATTGTGATTGTGTGATTGTGATTGTGTGATTGTGATTGTGTGACTGTGATTGTGTGATTGTGATTGTGTGATTGTGATTGTGTGATTGTGATTGTGGGATTGTGATTGTGTGATTGTGATTGTGTGATTGTAATTGTGTGATTCTGATTGCGTGATTCCGATTGCGTGATTGTGATTGTGTGATTGTGATTGTGATTGTGATTGTGATTGTGATTGTGATTGTGATTGTGATTGTGATTGTGATTGTGATTGTGATTGTGATTGTGATTGTGATTGTGATTGTGATTGTGATTGTGATTGTGATTGTGATTGTGTGATTGTGATTGTGTGATTGTGATTGTGTGATTGTGATTGTGTGACTGTGATTGTGTGACTGTGATTGTGTGATTGTGATTGTGTGATTGTGATTGTGGGATTGTGATTGTGGGATTGTGATTGTGTGATTGTGATTGTGTGATTGTAATTGTGTGATTCTGATTGCGTGATTCTGATTGCGTGATTGTGATTGTGTGATTGTGATTGTGTGATTGTGATTGCGTTATTGTGGTTGCGTGATTGTGGTTGCGTGATTGTGATTGTGATTCTGATTGCGTGATTGTGATTGCGTGATTGTGGTTGCGTTATTGTGATTGCGTTACTGTGGTTGAGTGATTGTGAATGCGTGATTCTGATTGCTTGATTGTGATTGCGTGATTGTCATTGCGTGATTGTGATTGCGTGATTGCGATTGCGTGATTGTGATTGCGTGATTGTGATTGCGTGATTGTGATTGCGTGATTGTGGTTGCTTTACTGTGATTGCGTTACTGTGATTGCGTGATTGTGATTGGGTGATTGTGATTGTGTGATTGTGATTGTGTGATTGCGTGATTGTGATTGCGTGATTGTGATTGCGTGATTGTGATTGCGTGACTGTGATTGCGTCATTGTGGTTGCGTCATTGTGGTTGCGTCATTGTGGTTGCGTCATTGTAGTTGCGGTATTGTGGTTGCGTGATTGTGATTGCGTGATTGTGATTGCGTGATTGTGATTGCGTGATTGTGATTGCGTTATTGTGATTGCGTTATTGTGGTTGCGTGATTGTGATGGCGTGATTGTGATTGTGATTGTGATTGTGTGATTGTGACTGTCTGATTGTGATTGTGATTGTGTTAGTGTGATTGTGTGGTTGTGATTGCGTGATTGTAATTGTCTGATTCTGATTGCGTGACTCTGATTGCGTGATTGTGATTGGGTGATTGTGATTGCGTGATTGTGATTGCGTGATTGTGATTGTGATTCTGATTGCGTGATTGTGATTGCGTGGTTGTGGTTGCGTTATTGTGATTGCGTTACTGTGGTTGAGTGATTGTGAATGCGTGATTCTGATTGCTTGATTGTGATTGCGTGATTGTCATTGCGTGATTGTGATTGCGTGATTGCGATTGCGTGATTGTGATTGCGTGATTGTGATTGCGTGATTGTGATTGCGTGATTGTGGTTGCTTTACTGTGATTGCGTTACTGTGATTGCGTGATTGTGATTGGGTGATTGTGATTGTGTGATTGTGATTGTGTGATTGCGTGATTGTGATTGCGTGATTGTGATTGCGTGATTGTGATTGCGTGACTGTGATTGCGTCATTGTGGTTGCGTCATTGTGGTTGCGTCATTGTGGTTGCGTCATTGTAGTTGCGGTATTGTGGTTGCGTGATTGTGATTGCGTGATTGTGATTGCGTGATTGTGATTGCGTGATTGTGATTGCGTTATTGTGATTGCGTTATTGTGGTTGCGTGATTGTGATGGCGTGATTGTGATTGTGATTGTGATTGTGTGATTGTGACTGTCTGATTGTGATTGTGATTGTGTTAGTGTGATTGTGTGGTTGTGATTGTGTGATTGTAATTGTCTGATTCTGATTGCGTGACTCTGATTGCGTGATTGTGATTGGGTGATTGTGATTGCGTGATTGTGATTGCGTGATTGTGATTGCGTGATAGTGATTGCGTGATTGTGGTGGCGTGATTGTGATTGCGTGATTGTGATTGCGTGATTGTGATTGCGTGATTGTGATTGCGTGATTGTGATTGCGTGATTGTGATTGCGTGATTGTGATTGCGTGATTGTGATTGCGTGATTGTGATCGCGTGATTGTGATCGCGTTATTGTGGTTACGTGATTGTGATGGCGTGATTGTGATTGTGATTGTGTGATTGTGATTGTGATTGTGATTGTGATTGTGATTGTGATTGTGATTGTGATTGTGATTGTGATTGTGATTGTGATTGTGATTGTGATTGTGATTGTGATTGTGATTGTGATTGTGATTGTGATTGTGATTGTGATTGTGATTGTGATTGTGATTGTGATTGTGATTGTGATTGTGATTGTGATTGTGATTGTGATTGTGATTGTGTGATTGTGATTGTGTGATTGTGATTGTGTGATTGTGATTGTGTGACTGTGATTGTGTGATTGTGATTGTGTGATTGTGATTGTGTGATTGTGATTGTGGGATTGTGATTGTGTGATTGTGATTGTGTGATTGTAATTGTGTGATTCTGATTGCGTGATTCTGATTGCGTGATTGTGATTGTGTGATTGTGATTGTGTGATTGTGATTGCGTTATTGTGGTTGCGTGATTGTGGTTGCGTGATTGTGATTGTGATTCTGATTGCGTGATTGTGATTGCGTGATTGTGGTTGCGTTATTGTGATTGCGTTACTGTGGTTGAGTGATTGTGAATGCGTGATTCTGGTTGCTTGATTGTGATTGCGTGATTGTCATTGCGTGATTGTGATTGCGTGATTGCGATTGCGTGATTGTGATTGCGTGATTGTGATTGCGTGATTGTGATTGCGTGATTGTGGTTGCTTTACTGTGATTGCGTTACTGTGATTGCGTGATTGTGATTGGGTGATTGTGATTGTGTGATTGTGATTGTGTGATTGCGTGATTGTGATTGCGTGATTGTGATTGCGTGATTGTGATTGAGTGACTGTGATTGCGTCATTGTGGTTGCGTCATTGTGGTTGCGTCATTGTGGTTGCGTCATTGTAGTTGCGGTATTGTGGTTGCGTGATTGTGGTTGCGTGATTGTGATTGGGTGATTGTGATTGCGTGATTGTGATTGCGTGATTGTGATTGCGTGATTGTGATTGCGTGATTGTGATTGCGTGATTGTGATTGCGTGATTGTGATTGCGTGATTGTGATTGCGTGATTCTGATTGCGTGATTGTGATTGCGTGATTCTGATTGCGTGATTCTGACTGCGTGATTGTGATGGCGTGATTGTGATTGCGTGATCGTGATTGCGTTATTGTGGTTGCGTGATTGTGATGGCGTGATTGTGATTGTGATTGTGTGATTGTGATTGTCTGATTGTGATTGTGTGATTGTGATTGTGTGATTGTGATTGTGTGATTGTGATTGTGTGATTGTGATTGTGTGATTGTGATTGTGTGATTGTGATTGTGTGATTGTGATTGTGTGATTGTGATTGTGTGATTGTGATTGTGTGATTGTGATTGTGTGATTGTGATTGTGTGATTGTGATTGTGGGATTGTGATTGTGTGATTGTGATTGTGTGATTGTAATTGTGTGATTCTGATTGCGTGATTCTGATTGCGTGATTGTGATTGTGTGATTGTGATTGTGTGATTGTGATTGCGTTATTGTGGTTGCGTGATTGTGGTTGCGTGATTGTGATTGTGATTCTGATTGCGTGATTGTGATTGCGTGATTGTGGTTGCGTTATTGTGATTGCGTTACTGTGGTTGAGTGATTGTGAATGCGTGATTCTGATTGCTTGATTGTGATTGCGTGATTGTCATTGCGTGATTGTGATTGCGTGATTGCGATTGCGTGATTGTGATTGCGTGATTGTGATTGCGTGATTGTGATTGCGTGATTGTGGTTGCTTTACTGTGATTGCGTTACTGTGATTGCGTGATTGTGATTGGGTGATTGTGATTGTGTGATTGTGATTGTGTGATTGCGTGATTGTGATTGTGATTGTGATTGTGTGATTGTGATTGTGTGATTGTGATTGTGTGATTGTGATTGTGTGATTGTGGTTGTGTGACTGTGATTGTGTGATTGTGATTGTGTGATTGTGATTGTGTGATTGTGATTGTGGGATTGTGATTGTGTGATTGTGATTGTGTGATTGTAATTGTGTGATTCTGATTGCGTGATTCTGATTGCGTGATTGTGATTGCGTGATTGTGATGGCGTGATTGTGATGGCGTGATTGTGGTTGCGTGATTGTGACTGCGTTATTGTGGTTGCGTGATTGTGATTGTGATTCTGATTGCGTGATTGTGATTGCGTGATTGTGGTTGCGTTATTGTGATTGCGTTACTGTGGTTGAGTGATTGTGAATGCGTGATTCTGATTGATTGATTGTGATTGCTTGATTGTGATTGCGTGATTGTGATTGCGTGATTGTGATTGCGTGATTGTGATTGCGTGATTGTGATTGCGTGATTGTGATTGCGTAATTCTGATTGCGTGATTCTGATTGCGTGACTGTGATGGCGTGATTGTGATGGCGTGATTGTGATTGCGTGATTGTGATTGCGTTATTGTGGTTGCGTGATTGTGATGGCGTGATTGTGATTGTGATTGTGTGATTGTGATTGTCTGATTGTGATTGTCTGGTTGTGATTGTGTGATTGTGATTGTGTGATTGTGATTGTGTGATTGTGATTGTGTGATTGTGATTGTGTGATTGTGATTGTGTGATTGTGATTGTGATTGTGATTGTGATTGTGATTGTGTGATTGTGATTGTGTGATTGTGATTGTGTGATTGTGATTGTGTGATTGTGATTGTGTGACTGTGATTGTGTGATTGTGATTGTGTGATTGTGATTGTGTGATTGTGATTGTGGGATTGTGATTGTGTGATTGTGATTGTGTGATTGTAATTGTGTGATTCTGATTGCGTGATTCTGATTGCGTGATTGTGATTGCGTGATTGTGATGGCGTGATTGTGATGGCGTGATTGTGGTTGCGTGATTGTGACTGCGTTATTGTGGTTGCGTGATTGTGATTGTGATTCTGATTGCGTGATTGTGATTGCGTGATTGTGGTTGCGTTATTGTGATTGCGTTACTGTGGTTGAGTGATTGTGAATGCGTGATTCTGATTGCTTGATTGTGATTGCTTGATTGTGATTGCGTGATTGTGATTGCGTGATTGTGATTGCGTGATTGTGATTGGGTGATTGTGATTGCGTGATTGTGATTGCGTGATTGTGATTGCGTGATTGTGATTGCGTGATTGTGATTGCGTGATTGTGATTGCGTGATTCTGATTGCGTGATTCTGATTGCGTGACTGTGATGGCGTGATTGTGATGGCGTGATTGTGATTGCGTGATTGTGATTGCGTTATTGTGGTTGCGTGATTGTGATGGCGTGATTGTGATTGTGATTGTGTGATTGTGATTGTCTGATTGTGGTTGTCTGGTTGTGATTGTGTGATTGTGATTGTGTGATTGTGATTGTGTGATTCTGATTGTGTGATTGTGATTGTGTGATTGTGATTGTGTGATTGTGATTGTGTGATTGTGATTGTGTGATTGTGATTGTGTGATTGTGATTGTGTGATTGTGATTGTGTGATTGTGATTGTGTGATTGTGATTGTGTGATTGTGATTGTGTGATTGTGATTGTGTGATTGTGATTGTGTGATTGTGATTGTGTGATTGTGATTGTGTGATTGTGATTGTGTGATTGTGATTGTGTGATTGTGATTGTGTGATTGTGATTGTGTGATTGTGATTGTGTGATTGTGATTGTGTGATTGTGATTGTGTGATTGTGATTGTGTGATTGTGATTGTGTGATTGTGATTGTGTGATTGTGATTGTGTGATTGTGATTGTGTGATTGTGATTGTGTGATTGTGATTGTGTGATTGTGATTGTGTGATTGTGATTGTGTGATTGTGATTGTGTGATTGTGATTGTGTGATTGTGATTGTGTGATTGTGATTGTGTGATTGTGATTGTGTGATTGTGATTGTGTGATTGTGATTGTGTGATTGTGATTGTGTGATTGTGATTGTGTGATTGTGTGATTGTGATTGTGTGATTGTGATTGTGTGATTGTGTGATTGTGATTGTGTGATTGTGATTGTGTGATTGTGATTGTGTGATTGTGATTGTGTGATTGTGATTGTGTGATTGTGATTGTGTGATTGTGATTGTGTGATTGTGATTGTGTGATTGTGATTGTGTGATTGTGATTGTGTGATTGTGATTGTGTGATTGTGATTGTGTGATTGTGATTGTGTGATTGTGATTGTGTGATTGTGATTGTGTGATTGTGATTGTGTGATTGTGATTGTGTGATTGTGTGATTGTGATTGCGTGATTCTGATTGCGTGATTGTGATTGCGTGATTGTGATTGCGTGATTGTGATTGCGTGATTGTGATTGCGTTATTGTGGTTGCGTGATTGTGGTTGCGTGATTGTGATTGTGATTCTGATTGCGTGATTGTGATTGCGTGATTGTGGTTGCGTTATTGTGATTGCGTTACTGTGGTTGAGTGATTGTGAATGCGTGATTCTGATTGCTTGATTGTGATTGCGTGATTGTCATTGCGTGATTGTGATTGCGTGATTGCGATTGCGTGATTGTGATTGCGTGATTGTGATTGCGTGATTGTGATTGCGTGATTGTGGTTGCTTTACTGTGATTGCGTTACTGTGATTGCGTGATTGTGATTGGGTGATTGTGATTGTGTGATTGTGATTGTGTGATTGCGTGATTGTGATTGCGTGATTGTGATTGCGCGATTGTGATTGCGTGATTGTGATTGCGTCATTGTGGTTGCGTCATTGTGGTTGCGTCATTGTGGTTGCGTCATCGTAGTTGCGGTATTGTGGTTGCGTGATTGTGGTTGCGTGATTGTGATTGCGTGATTGTGATTGCGTGATTGTGATTGAGTGATTGTGATTGCGTGATGGTGATTGCGTGATTGTGATTGGGTGATTGTGATTGCGTGATTGTGATTGCGTGATTGTGATTGCGTGATTGTGATTGCGTGATTGTGATTGCGTGATTGTGATTGCGTGATTGTGATCGCGTGATTGTGATCGCGTGATTGTGATCGCGTTATTGTGGTTACGTGATTGTGATGGCGTGATTGTGATTGTGATTGTGTGATTGTGATTGTGATTGTGATTGTGATTGTGATTGTGATTGTGATTGTGATTGTGATTGTGATTGTGATTTTGTGATTGTGATTGTGTGATTGTGATTGTGTGATTGTGATTGTGTGACTGTGATTGTGTGATTGTGATTGTGTGATTGTGATTGTGTGATTGTGATTGTGGGATTGTGATTGTGTGATTGTGATTGTGTGATTGTAATTGTGTGATTCTGATTGCGTGATTCTGATTGCGTGATTGTGATTGCGTGATTGTGATGGCGTGATTGTGATGGCGTGATTGTGGTTGCGTGATTGTGATTGCGTTATTGTGGTTGCGTGATTGTGATTGTGATTCTGATTGCTTGATTGTGATTGCTTGATTGTGATTGCGTGATTGTGATTGCGTGATTGTGATTGCGTGATTGTGATTGCGTGATTGTGATTGCGTGATTGTGATTGCGTGATTGTGGTTGCTTTACTGTGATTGCGTTACTGTGATTGCGTGATTGTGATTGGGTGATTGTGATTGTGTGATTGTGATTGTGTGATTGCGTGATTGTGATTGCGTGATTGTGATTGCGTGATTGTGATTGCGTCATTGTGGTTGCGTCATTGTGGTTGCGTCATTGTGGTTGCGTCATTGTAGTTGCGGTATTGTGATTGCGTGATTGTGATTGCGTGATTGTGATTGCGTGATTGTGATTGCGTTATTGTGATTGCGTTATTGTGGTTGCGTGATTGTGATGGCGTGATTGTGATTGTGATTGTGATTGTGTGATTGTGACTGTCTGATTGTGATTGTGATTGTGTTAGTGTGATTGTGTGGTTGTGATTGCGTGATTGTAATTGTCTGATTCTGATTGCGTGACTCTGATTGCGTGATTGTGATTGGGTGATTGTGATTGCGTGATTGTGATTGCGTGATTGTGATTGTGATTCTGATTGCGTGATTGTGATTGCGTGGTTGTGGTTGCGTTATTGTGATTGCGTTACTGTGGTTGAGTGATTGTGAATGCGTGATTCTGATTGCTTGATTGTGATTGCGTGATTGTCATTGCGTGATTGTGATTGCGTGATTGCGATTGCGTGATTGTGATTGCGTGATTGTGATTGCGTGATTGTGATTGCGTGATTGTGGTTGCGTGATTCTGATTGCGTGATTGTGATTGCGTGATTGTGATTGCGTGATTGTGAGTGCGTGATTGTGATTGCGTGATTGTGATTGCGTGATTGTGATTGCGTGATTCTGATTGCGTGATTCTGATTGCGTGATTGTGATGGCGTGATTGTGATGGCGAGATTGTGATTGCGTGATTGTGATTGCGTTATTGTGGTTGCGTGATTGTGATGGCGTGATTGTGATTGTGTGATTGTGATTGTGTGATTGTGATTGCGTGATAGTGATTGCGTGATTGTAATGGCGTGATTGTGATTGCGTGATTGTGATTGCGTGATTGTGATTGGGTGATTGTGATTGCGTGATTGTGATTGCGTGATTGTGATTGCATGATTGTGATCGCGTGATTGTGATCGCGTTATTGTGGTTACGTGATTGTGATGGCGTGATTGTGATTGTGATTGTGTGATTGTGATTGTGATTGTGATTGTCTGATTGTGATTGTGTGATTGTGATTGTGTGATTGTGATTGTGTGATTGTGTGATTGTGATTGTGTGATTGTGTGATTGTGATTGTGTGATTGTGGTTGCGTGATTGTGATTGCGTGATTGTGATTGCGTGATTGTGATTGCGTGATTGTGATTGCGCGATTGTGATTGCGTGATTGTGATTGCGTGATTGTGATTGGGTGATTGTGATTGCGTGATTGTGATTGCGTGATTGTGATTGCGTGATTGTGATTGCGTGATTGTGATTGCGCGATTGTGATTGCGTGATTGTGATTGCGTGATTGTGATTGGGTGATTGTGATTGCGTGATTGTGATTGCGTGATTGTGATTGCGTGATTCTGATTGCGTGATTGTGATTGCGTGATTGTGATTGTGTGATTGTGATTGTGGGATTGTGATTGTGTGATTGTGATGGCGTGATTGTGATGGCGTGATTGTGGTTGCGTGATTGCGATTGCGTTATTGTGGTTGCGTGATTGTGATTGTGATTCTGATTGCGTGATTGTGATTGCGTGATTGTGATTGTGTGATTGTGATTGCGTGATTGTGATTGCGTGATTGTGATTGCGTGATTGTGATTGCGTGATTGTGATTGCGTGATTGTGATTGCGTGATTGTGATTGCGTGATTGTGATTGCGTGATTGTGATTGCGTGATTGTGATTGCGTGATTGTGGTTGCTTTACTGTGATTGCGTTACTGTGATTGCGTGATTGTGATTGGGTGATTGTGATTGTGTGATTGTGATTGTGTGATTGTGATTGTGTGATTGTGATTGTGTGATTGCGTGATTGTGATTGCGTGATTGTGATTGCGTCATTGTGGTTGCGTCATTGTGGTTGCGTCATTGTAGTTGCGGTATTGTGGTTGCGTGATTGTGGTTGCGTGATTGTGATTGCGTGATTGTGATTGCGTGATTGTGATTGCGTGATTGTGATTGCGCGATTGTGATTGCGTGATTGTGATTGCGTGATTGTGATTGGGTGATTGTGATTGCGTGATTGTGATTGCGTGATTGTGATTGCGTGATTGTGATTGCGTGATTGTGATTGCGTGATTCTGATTGCGTGATTGTGATTGCGTGATTGTGATTGCGTGATTGTGAGTGCGTGATTGTGATTGCGTGATTGTGATTGCGTGATTGTGATTGCGTGATTCTGATTGCGTGATTCTGATTGCGTGATTGTGATGGCGTGATTGTGATGGCGTGATTGTGATTGCGTTATTGTGGTTGCGTGATTGTGATGGCGTGATTGTGATTGTGATTGTGTGATTGTGATTGTCTGGTTGTGATTGTGTGATTGTGATTGTGTGATTGTGAGATTGTGATTGTGTGATTGTGATTGTGTGATTGTGATTGTGTGATTGTGTGATTGTGTGATTGTGATTGTGTGATTGTGATTGTGTGATTGTGATTGTGTGATTGTGATTGTGTGATTGTGATTGTGTGATTGTGATTGTGTGATTGTGATTGTGTGATTGTGATTGTGTGATTGTGATTGTGTGATTGTGATTGTGTGATTGTGATTGTGTGATTGTGATTGTGTGATTGTGATTGTGTGATTGTGATTGTGTGATTGTGATTGTGTGATTGTGATTGTGTGATTGTGATTGTGTGATTGTGATTGTGTGATTGTGATTGTGTGATTGTGATTGTGTATTTGTGATTGTGTGATTGTGATTGTGTGATTGTGATTGTGTGATTGTGATTGTGTGATTGTGATTGTGTGATTGTGATTGTGTGATTGTGATTGTGTGATTGTGATTGTGTGATTGTGATTGTGTGATTGTGATTGTGTGATTGTGATTGTGTGATTGTGATTGTGTGATTGTGATTGTGTGATTGTGATGGTGTGATTGTGATTGTGTGATTGTGTGATTGTGATTGTGTGATTGTGTGATTGTGATTGCGTGATTCTGATTGCGTGATTGTGATTGCGTTATTGTGGTTGCGTGATTGTGATGGCGTGA